>NC_143063.1:27762500-27925000 GCF_052426305.1 Pelodiscus sinensis | reverse complement strand
TTCATACATGCCTCAGTGCACATACAATTATTCTGTACATGGATGGCAAAAATTAGAGGCAAAATTGATTGACTGACTTACGGGGGGGAAATAACCATCCAGGAGCTCTTGCTAGGGAAGTGCACCAGTATACCTTCAACTACTGCAGGACTATCTCTTTACTGCTGCAGTTTAATCTTCTATATGCATCCCTGTGTGTAATACAGACTCTGCATCTGTCCTTTGGTAATAGGCTAGCAGTGTATTTTGCCAGCACACTGCTCTCTCTCACTCAGTTAACAACAATTGTCTGAACTAGAACACAGCTTAGACTGGGAGAGGGGACTGAAAATTAGCAATCAGATATACCCAATGGGAAGCCAAAAGCCACCTCCATATGGGCTTGGTAGAGCTCTGCAAACTTCCCTTGCTCTATTTGTAATCATTTCTGTTTCTGCTAGACCTTATATAGTAACACTTATGGGCCTCATTATATTGACTGCCTCAGCTTGCCTGAGTCTTTGACTTTTCACCCAAAGAAAGTGGGAAAAGACAGTGCACATGTTCCTGCAGATGCACTACTGAAAAGATAACCTTTTTTGACTTTTCAGCCTAGGTTCTGCTCTTAGTCATTCTGGGCACCCATAGGCTCTGTTTGGCTCTTTTGTTTGGCATATCTCTTATGCCATATGCCAATGCCCTTACCAAACTTGAAGCATGATAATGCAACAGAAGCTGATACAGTAGTGATGTGAGGAAAGACTTTTACTGAAATCAGTCACTGTAGATGGCATTTGCTGGCTCAGCAGATGGCAAATTGCAGCATAGTTTAATTCACTAACTCATGGATGAGGAGAGAAAATGTTGTCATCTGCCCTTTGATCTTTTTCCATCACTGCCATAAACTTGAACCATAGAAAATGCACCATGTTGGCCTAACTTTTCTTGCAGATTTACTGCAGATTGAATACCCATCCTCTGCAAAGGACATTCCATTGGTAGCGGGCATCCTGTAATAAAGTGTAAAGATGTCTATGGAAAATGCAGAAAAGTGGGCATTTGAAGCTAGTGCATTAGATTGAATGGAGGGTAACGCAAAAAATATACCTGATTGTGACAACAGTAAATTTGCCAGTGCATAGGACAGTACCAGGGAGATTTACTTTGACTGATATTCATGCTGTGCCCCATCCCTCTCAGGTTATTTAACTGCCTCCAGGGAGATTCACAGTGGGGAGTGCAGGGTTCAGCTATTGCAACAATGCTGGGTGCAGCAAGAACAGGTCAGTCCAGGTTTCAGATTTAGAGTCTCCTCTATACATTAGAGAGATGTGATTAATCCACAATATGCCGCATTTAGTCTCAGGAGCTCTCTGTGATGCACTAGTTCTCTGAGCCATGGAGAAAGTTGGGCAATCTCTGTGAACTCTCATAACTATATCAGACTGAGCATGAAAGAGTGTAGATTTGCGAATCAGAGCTGTATGTGATGCACCTCAGAATTACAACTGAAATACGGCATTTAAATTCCATTAAAAAGTTGATTTGCTGTTGGGAATACTTCCCTTTTTTCCCTTTCAGAGAAAAGTATTAAAAAAAAGAAAAGAAAAGAAAAACCTATAGCCAATAAAATATCTGCAGTTTTTTTAAAATAAATTGTGTCCTTCAATAGGGCACAATTTGTAAGGCCACTAGTGAGACGTACAGTGAGGTCCACTGAACAAGGAGAGTACATAGAAACAACATGGCAACTATCTTCTTAGTCTGTTACTCTAAGTAGGTTGTCATGACAATATGGGCTTAAAACAAAAGGGTATATATGGGTCAGGCAAGTGGCTTCCTGGCAGGGAACATGTGGCATGAGAGCCATGCACAGTCTATTAACTTTCTGCATGGAATTTACTTATTTATTTTAAAAATAAATTAAATAGGTAATTAAGCCCAGAATTATTGTGACAACCTACTTAGAGCAGTGGATTGAGAAGGTATTTGCCATGTTGTTTCTCTGTACTCTCCTGCTCAAAGGAACTTACTGTATGTCTCACTAGTGTCTTTACAAATTGTGTCCTATTGAAGGACACAATTTATTTCACAAAAAACTGTAGGTATTTTATTGACTCTGGGTTTTTCTTATTAATTTTAGAATGGTTCCAGTCTTCAAATGAATGTTGCATTAACACTTTTTCTTTCTTTGAATAAAAACTGTAAATACCATCTTTTCCCAGTATACTCAAAAAAATCTTCCTAAGTTGTTTGGTATAAAATATAAATTAACTGATAATTGTATGTCAGCTGACTTATAATAATGTTTATGAGTAAATTTTTGTTTTACAATGTTTAACGTATAATGAATTTCATAATGATCTAGAAGAAAGTGGAGATTGGGTTCACTGCTTTCAAACTCAACATTTTCAGATTCACAACTAGCAATGAAATCTAACATAAAATCCTTTTGTACACAAGTGAAAAATGTTCAGTCCTCATAATTATAAAACTGCTGAACTGATTTTCTTCAAACTTGGGTTGCTGCTTCTTAGTGAGATCTGTAAAACAATCCAAGTTTGATCAATTTGTGCCAGTCATTGAACTATATCTAGGTAAAATGTGTAGTTAAAACTAAAAAATAGCCCAATTGGATTTTTCTGCAACTTTTTAAAAATAACTATGAATGTCTGATACTATGGAAAATTTTACCTCAAAAGGGATTTTGATAAAGTTATGTGTATATGAAAAGGGGGATTTAATGTGTTTCCTGATGGGACTAGATCTAGGACTAACTCTAGTTTGCACAGATGTTAGTCAGGGAAGTTGCATGGAGCTACTGTAGGGCAAAGAGAGGCAGGCAGGTGGCAGAATAGATACCAGCAAAATATGTCAGGGAACAGAATGCTGTATGCTCCCAATTATTCAAATGGCAGGTGGGCCATGTATTTTACTGAAATTATCAAGAGTTCAGATTATCAAGAATTCAGATAATCAAGAGGTTCAAGATAATTAAGTGATGGTTTCTACTGTGGCCAGGGGCTCCTCCTCCTCGTAGGGGTCTCTGCTCTGTTGTCCAAACCTCTACATTTATCTGAATCCCTCCCAGTCTCCAAGTACGAAATACATGCTGCAGAGGGCACATATCTTATGTATTTCACACTGCAAGACTAGGAAGACACCTGAATAATGTGGAAATTTGGATAATGGAAGATAAACAGGAGTATTGTGTTCAGTGCACAATGACATGAAAAGGGCAAGTAGCAGTCAGTTTGGACAACAGGAGAAGGACTTTTTATTGTGGTGTGAACAGTTAGGGTTCACTGCCTGCTGTGTAGATGTGGACTAAGTTATTTCGGAATAGTGCTAGTTATTTCAAAATAATGTTGCAGTGTAGACATACCCTTAGAAACCAATGGCTGGCAGTTAGCAGGGCACATTTTCGGGGAGAAGAAGCTGAAAATAAGTCTGTTTCCTCTCTGTTTTTCAATCCAAACAAGGGTATTTGGGTGCAAAGTTTATACAGTCCTACCTCACTCTGAAAATAGAAAAATATGCCAATGATGCATGGACAAATAAATCTTCTTCAGCAACTATTAAAGAAAAATATGTGGGTATTGAGTAGGAATAATTTCCCAACTGTTGCAAGAACACTCCTGCTGCTCTCAAATCAGAAATGCATGCAGCTAAACTGAACTGAGTGCTGCCATGAGATTTCGGCATTTAGCTCTTCCTTTCTTTGCCAGCTATTTCTGACAAGAGCCTTTGGATTGAAATATTGGTGTGTGATGGGATTTACGGGGCCCTGACACCTCATGTGGGAAGCCTCACAGGTCTGCCAGCGCCCATCCCATAAAAAGGTAGAGGGAAGATCTATAGGGAGCAGCTAATCAAGGCCCAGTAGGCTTGTATAAAATGAGGGGCAGAATGAGGTTAGTTGTCTGGCAGGGAGTAGGGGAGCAAGAGGTGCTGATGATTGGCTGAAGGAGCTGAAAATACCTCCTGGCTGAGTGCTGGGACTAAGCAGATGGTTACTCACATGATCCAGGGGAGCAAGGAATACTCCCTGGCTGACTGCTAGGACTCAGCTAAAACGGGCTATGGGGCAAATGTAGAACAACGATCAATAAGGGATGCTGCATGAGGCGACTATACATAGAGTCTCCCTAGATTGGGTCTCTGAGCAGTAGGTGAGACCAGGTTTCCCGACACTCGCACAAAGTACTGGGGGAAGTGGCTACGCCCTAAGAAATGGAATTGGAACTGGGGCAGCCTAGGGAAAGAGCCACACTGGGACTGAGTCAGAAGGGAGTTGTGGTGAGTGAACTGAGTCCAAGAGGGATGGCTCAGCAGGAAGACAGGAGGCACTGAGCACTTAGGTAGACCCAAGAAATACTCAAGGAAGAAGCCATCAGGACAATAACAGAGTAGGACCCTTGCATCCTAGCTGGACCAACCAACGGTACTGTGATGGGCCCTGTTGAACAAGTTAAAGAATGAGTCCAAGGAAGGTTTAGAAAAACACACCAAGGGTACGTCTACATTGCAACGTTGTTTCCAAATAACTTAGTCCGCATCTACACAGCAGGCAGCTATTTCAAAATAATGTCAAAATACTGTCAAGCTGGAGGAGGACTTCTTACTCTGACTCCTGTAACCCTCATTCTATAAGGAGGAAGGGAAGGCAGAGGAAAAGTGCTCTCTTTTGAAATAAGTGCTGTGTAGATGTTCCCAATTTCAAAATAAGCTTTGCAATTGATGTAGCTCAATTCACGTAGCTTATTTTGAGTTAAGCCTTGCTGTGTAGAAGCACTCTGAGGAGATACTGCTATAGCCCCCTGTTGGTCTAATTAAGAATCTGAGACTAGGAGGGATGCAGGTTGATACCAATGGGGAGAATGACTATATGGGTCCAGCTGGACTGCTAAAGACTCAGCTCAGGGAGAGCTTTAGGATACTGGGGACGTTTTAGACTGTGCACCTCAGAATTAGTTTGTTTGTATGCATATGGACAGAGTGTGATTCATCCAGAAGGCTGACTCACTGAAGATCTGCCTGACAAGTGCCATTACTGATGAGTGGAGGAAAAACTTCAGGCACGCACATACTCAAACGGGGTACTAGTGTGAAATGAAAGCACCCCATTACATGGTGTCACTAAGAACTCTTCAGTTTTACTGGTAGACATCCTTTTTGCTAGCCATGGGGAAACACTTGTGTCACTCTTGTGAACTGAATTTTCTGAATACAAAGTAACTTCTGTGTTTTTGAGAGGTTTTTCATCTATTCTATAAAGAAGCTTGACAAGATTATTGATTGGTAATGCCCAAATTGTGTCCTCGTGTACTCTGTTGTCATCCCATTGGCTTTAGTGTTTGTGTTACAAGGTTTCCATGACATAAAGAAATAAATTATTCAGATAGAATTAATTAAAAAAATTATTAGGAACACATTTTAGAAAGAAACAGCATCCCTTTGATAAAAATATGCATGCCTGTCTACTTATATGCATTCAGTGCTGATACCTGCAATAGATGGAGTTTCCTACAGTGATGTCTATTTTCTTTATTTTCTTAGTAATGCTTATTTTCTTCTTTTTAAAAAAAAGCATACTCTCTTCCATTATGTCTAAACACTACATTCCAATATCTGAAGGTTATTTTATTCACTTCATTTGACTTGTAGTGCAGGAAATACTGCTAGGAAAAATGCAATTCCTTTGGGCTTGTTGAACAAAAGTACTGAACAATAAAATTCGAGGTCTGAAGAATAGAAAATAAAAATAATATAAGTGGCTTTAACTTGTAAAGACTTAGCCTCTAGATTTCACTAGTTCCTTGTATGGTTTCTGCAGTTTCTTATCTAAGAAGCTCTACCACCAGGAGAAAAAGGCATCATTCTTTGTGGTTTTTAACAGAATATCCTCCAATCCGATTAGGATAACTGTACATTCTCTTTTTGTGAATGTCACTCCTTGCCAGACAGATTGACCAGTAAAATGAACAGTAATGTATTAGCATAATGGCCAAAGCAATGTAGTGTGCTCCTCTTCTGAAGAAACTTTTAATATAATGGGTGAAGCTCAGGAAAATATGCTGCATCAACTAATAGTAATATAATCCCAGATGAGTAGTCAAACAGCTGGAAATGTCCACCAATATACTAAATGAAGAAATTGGAGGATCAACTAGACACAGAAAAAGTGTGTGTTTACCACAGCAGAAAATATACTTTTATAGGTATTTTTACACCCAAACATTACTCTTTGAGAGCCATCATATTTTATGAAAACTTTTATTAACATTTCAAAATGACCTTACCCCTCGTTGTGTTTCTATCAGTCCCAAGAGCCATAACCTATTTAAAATATTTTTATCTTTATAAACACAATAAAGTAAGCTGTCTTGAACATAGATTTGTAGATCTCATTAGAGATACTTTTTAAAAAGGTACTCTGTCTCTTGGGAAGATAATGACAGGTTGTAATCTTGGCATGCAAAGTTTACAGACAGGAACAGTTTGTTAAAATAGATTGTTTAATCTTTTGAGCATTTTTCAGAGGGGGTGAGCTTTTTAATTGCATTTGGACACAACATCATGGTCTGAGAGACAAAGGAAACCAGTGGTAGCTGAAAATGATACCAGCAGCAATATCAGATATATGGTATTTCCGGTTTTGTTTTGTTTTATTTTTAAAGCTAAATATATTTGAAGTGTTACCAAAGTTGTGTAAGAAAAATGGCCATTTTTAACTGATGAAAATGAACATTTGTCTGTCTCATAAATGAGGTATTTTCCCTAGGGTAGTCAACAGCTTTGGTGGCACCAGATGGGGGTAATTTTTCAGATGCACTCTTTCCAATGGGCCTGTGTCCTAAGGCTTTGCTTTAAATGGCCTTTTTATGCAGTAAGATAATGGGCAGTTTGTGCATTGCTAAATCAGCCCTATTTTGTTAGGAATGTTACAGTCAGGGGCACTTACAATTTGTCAGAGGAAATGCAGAACATCTCTACAGGAGTCTGTTTAAGAGGACATCATTTCTCGATAAGCTCTTGCTTAGGTCAACATGCAGCACTGCTCTTACACTATTCCCCTGTTGCTTCTGCCACACGGGAATGCTCTGATTTATTAGGATTACACAAGTCATGTCCTCCGCCTGACTGAATCCACAATGTGAAAATTTTCTTTCTTTTTTCCTTATCATAACGAAATGTAGAAGGTTACTTTAAAGCCTTCATAAAGTATTTCTAAGAGAAGCATTTCAATGAAAGAAAATGCCCATATATTATACAATGACTTGTATATCTGTGTTTTATACATATATCATCACAAATCCTTTCAAATCAAGACTGCAGCCATTGTGAAAAGTGTTGCTGTTTGAGAACATGCTAGCTAAAAAAAAAATATTTTACTGCTGTATAATGCCAGTGATGTCTATGGATAAAGTGGCAATACTATGAATTGTGAAAATGTGATGCAAAAATTACCATTAGCTGATAAAATTACTGGATTTTAACCAGTGAGTAAAACTAAAACAAACAAATTCCAGTGAAGCCCACAATATCCCACAACACAACTCCCAAAGTCAAAGTGAGATTCAATGTTGACTGTGATAAAATGCATGTCTAGTTAATTTTCTAATAATGTTTTAAATTGGATTCAAATTTCTAAAATAAAGTTGGGCTTAATAAAAGGTGATTCTTTACTGAAATCTGTTTTAAAATCTGTGTGTCAAGTCAGCGTTATTTTTGTTTTGTGTGTGGAATGGCGCTAGTACTTTGTCATTTAAGCTGCCTTTCCTAAAGAAATTTTTGGTTTGTTTCAGTACTGCAGTATTTTAAACTGAGATGAATGCAGTCAAGGACATTGTAATGAAAGCAAGAGATCTTTGAAAGGTTTTAGTATTTTTGTGTATTAGAAGCAGATTACAGTGTAAATAGAGCTGCAGGAAATGTTTTGAACAGGGAGAATTTATCCATATTTTTACTCTGCTTTAAGGATGTTACGTTGTAAATAAGTAGCACAATGTAATGGAATTCAGCTCAATAAAACAAAGAATTGAGAGTAAAGCACCTTAAAGACATAGGGCCTGATTTTCCAAAGTGCTGGGTGTCCGCAATTCTCAGTGAAGTCAACTGATAAGGTTCAGCTTTGAGGAAAAGTAAGGACCCTAACGTGGAGCCATTTTGTAAGCAACAGGATAGATGCATATGTGAACAAAGAAATGAAGAAGAAAGACTTGAAAGAGACAAAAAGAATAATAAAAAACTAAGAGAAGAAAAGGAAACAAATTAGCATTTAGGCCCAGATAAGTTCTGTACATTGGATTAAATTACACAACATGGCAGCTCATCATCAAAATATTTTCTATTATGAAAACTTCAGAAATAACTATTGGTCATATTTATATGAAGTCACTTCACAAGTAAATTTAGGAGACTGATATTAGAATGTGAAACCTTGTACTTTTAGGACAATGGTTTCCATTTGATAAGTTATTGTTCTCTAATTACACTTTTAACAACTTGTATGAAATGAGTTTGACAGTCCGTCTAAATTCTTCATAGAAAGTATACTTATAATACTATCAAAGTGAGCACTATTATTTGTATTCCTTGTTAGAAGCCCCAGAACAGATAGCAAGGACTAAATGAACACACAAAAGCCAGTGCTTAAAGTCATATCAGAGAGGGTTTCATTTCAACTGACTACACAGCACCAAGTTTAAATGTCTGTAAATAAATACATTAACAAAACAAATAAATAAACATCCTTTATTTTTGCTCCTGTGTTTGCTAAAAAATACCTTGCAAATGGGAATTGATGCTACACCATCCAAGTATCCACAATATCTCTAAAAAAGTTAAACTAAAACAACCACTGTTAGATTTCATGGAATGTTAGCTCTGGAACCTAATGGCGACAAATTAAATGACAAAATAGTTCTGTTTCATCACCAGTCCTCTTTGTACAAAACTCCTGATGGTTCTGATGGTAGCCAGTGCTTTAGTGGAGTAGCAGCAGTTTTTGCATTCTCTTTCGACAAATCATAGTACTGCCCCGGCCATCTCTTTTTGGAGTCTAATTGGATAATTTCAATTTTCTAGGCTGTGTATTTGTCTTTGAGGGTATGTCTAGACTACATCCCTCTGTCGCCAGAGGGATGTAAATTAGACATATTGAAATTGCTAATGAAGTGGGGATTTAAATATCCTTTGCTTCATTAGAATAAAAATGGCTGCCGCTTTTTGCCGACGTGACACTTTGCCAGCAAAAAGCAGCAGTCTAGAGAGGGATCGGTCAACAAGAAAAGCCTTTTCCAACCAATCCCTTATGCCTCGTGCAACAATCCCCTCATGCAACGATCCCCGTCTAGTCTGCCGCTTTTTGCTGGCAAAGTGCCATGTCGGCAAAAAGCGGCGGCCATTTTTATTCTAATGAACCATGGGATATTTAAATCCCCACTTCATTAGCAATTTTGATATGTCTAATTTACATCCCTCTGGCAACAGAGGGATGTAGTCTAGACATACCCTTAGAAAAAATCTGCTGGGCAAATTAACTCAGAAAAAGATGAATTTTAGTCAATGAGGACAAAATGTAACTTTACTCTTTCTTCTTCCTTGTTACATCTTTCAGAATTAAATTTAATTTGATTTTGTAAACTTTAGTTTCTTAGTATGCCTTTTACTATCAAGTATATGCTTGTTAGTAAATTGAGGAACTTGGCTAGATATAAAAAATATTAAAAATAAACAAATAAATGGCAAGCAAATGCTTGCTTTTTTGGATGGGATGACTGCTGTTGGTGTCTTCTTGCTGGTTACTATTTCATTTCCAGTGAGCCCAGAACTATGCTGGCTAATGGAGTAAAGCATTCTGTCAATGATAAGAGGCTGTTTTCAATCACTGATCTTTGCCAAAGTGTCCCATAATACATCTCAACTCAAAATTGTTAGGTTATAGAGAGAGAACTGAGAAGATATGGTGGAATTACACAGTTCAAGAGAAGAACAAAAGGCTCTGCTGCCAAAATAAGAGAGACAATATTGGAGGAGTTAGATTAATTTCCAACAAAGAACTTGACACAACTAGGCTAATTACAAAAGTATGTGGAAAAGATAATGGCACGTGAGTACTGCCAAGATTTTTCCTGTTTAAATCAGAAGAAATAGCAAGTTGCAGTCTTAGATATAGGAAAACTTGAATGGTACAACTGCCCCAAAATTGTTTCAGCATTAATAAATGCTATAATAATTGTGAAGTACAAGAGTGAATGACGTATAAACATGGGGGCAAATTGCAGTGTTTGTGAAAGAGCAAATAAAGGAGGAGATGGACAATCGAAAAGCATCAGACCACATGCAGTCTTAGGTTGAGCACTTATCTAAGCGTAGAATTTCGCTGATACAGATTTTGTTTTTTCCAACCTGTTCCATGTAATGCAAAATATTCTGCTAAACAGGGATAGGGAGAGTAAAGGGGTTGCTCCTGGGGTCTGGTGATTTAAAAGGGTCCTGGGCCCTTTAAATTGCTGCCAAAGTCCACAGTGGCTTGTGGCTGCCAAAGCCCACATGCCTTGTGGCCCCAGAGGAACTGAAGAGCTGCCTGAGGGAGGCTAGCCTTGAGCCTTGCTCCTTCCACTGGAGGCCCTGAGCTGGCTTCCCCTGCTGGGAAGGTCTTTCATTAGTCCTGCTGCCAAGCTATCTCTGGTCTACACTACCACCTATGTAGATGTAAAAATGAAAAAGACCTCTCCCTCAGTGATGTAAGTTACAATGATGAAGTACTGTCCATACGGTACTATGCTGGTGAGACAGCATCTCCCACTGACATAGTATCTGACTCTTGCAGAGGTGGAGTAATTACATGGATGGGAAAGTGTTTTCCTGTCTGTCTGGTGAATCTTCATTAGACTTGCTACACCAGCACAGCTGCAGTGGTGCATCACGGGAGTGTAGGCTTGCTGTCAGGAGCTGAACTATTTGTGATGGGATGCTGCCATTTAGAATTGCTGGCAGACAGTTCTGAGAGTTACCCCCGTGCCTTCAGTTGAGCCAGCACTGTTGTAGGACAGATGTAGTGGAGCTCTGTAGTGCTCTCTCCTTAGTCATGACACACTCCCTGCACTTAGAGGGTGCTAGGGCAGCAGTGGTGTGGCACACAATAGGGTATTTCCCTTTACTGGAGGAATAGCCTGCTGGATATTTGCTGCCAGTTTCTGACCCCTTTCGAGTGCCTGTCTGGCACTAAGGGACTGGATCTTGTTAGAGAATCCAGCACTTTATATTTGTCTGAATATTATGAAATAGAGGTCAAATTTGAGCAGTAGGTAGATAGCGTAGCAACACACTGAAGGAGAGAGTAGGTACCATGAGTAAACAGTGCTTATCATACATAAACTTGAATAACAGAAACAATTAAGAACAGACTTGGATTTTCAATTATTGTTGTTTTCTGGGAGTTTCAAACTTCCATCTGTATAGAAGTTTCTGATCTTTCTGGTTGCAGAGAATAGCTGCAATGCTGCATCACGTTGCAATGATGTCTTATTTGCTCTGAAACCAGATATGCTAAAGCTTACATCGCAAAAAAGGATATAAATTTTGAACAACTCCTCTCATCTAAATGTTGTATTGAAATTGCATTTTGACCATTGATTGTAATACTTGTACTTGTAGGTAAGTTTGCCCACATCTTAAAGCCCTTCAGCTCTGCTCATTGAAATAACATACTTATTTTTAAGTGTTTTTATCACACTTTAGGCATACACATAGCAAAAGAATACAAAATAGGAAAGTCAAAACAAAAATCAAATTGTCATCTATACATCATCTGCATTAATAACATTGCCAACTTTTGTTTAACACACACAGGAGTCTAGTGTGAAATTACCAAGAAAAGACAGTAAATTGGGCATATGCTTTACATCTCTTTGTCTTACAGCATATAAAAATAAGAGAATTAGCTTTTTACATGTACTATTGGCGTATGTTGCTAGTGAAAACACTACAGCTGGGATTTTCAGTTAAAGAAAGTGCGTACAGAAAGGGAGAAATATGCTGGTTGGAAGGGGGCCTAGGAAGTAAGGAGAATAAAACTTAAGGTAAACAAGTGAGAAAATGTTCTGAAGTGTTGCAGGAGCCAAGTTAAAGTCAAATCAACACTCTTCTCTCTCGCGTGCGTGCATGCTCACTAGGGGTGTGTCTAGACTACATGCCTCCTTCGACGGAGGCATGTAGATTAGCCAGATCGGAAGAGGGAAATGAAGCCGCGATTAAAATAATCGCGGCTTCATTTAAATTTAAATGGCTGCCCCGATCTGCTGATCAGCTGTTTGTCGGCAGATCGGGGCAGTCTGGACGCGACGCGCCGACAAAGAAGCCTTTCTTCATCGGCACAGGTAAACCTGGTTTCACGAGGCTTACCTGTGCCGATGAAGAAAGGCTTCTTTGTCGGCGCATCGCGTCCAGACTGCCCCGATCTGCCGACAAACAGCTGATCGGCAGATCGGGGCAGCCATTTAAATTTAAATGAAGCCGCGATTATTTTAATCGCGGCTTCATTTCCCTCTTCCGATCTGGCTAATCTACATGCCTCCGTCGAAGGAGGCATGTAGTCTAGACACACCCAAGCACACACACTTATCCTTGTCTCCAAAGCAAAGGGCCCTCACCAGCAAATACTATCTGTTGGGATGGCAGATCCCACAGGTAGGATGGCAGGGCCAGGGTTGAGCCTTCCCTTCTCAGACTTCAGGCCACCCCTATTGACACTTCAGTGAACTGAGGTTCTGCCTAAAATGACTGCAGCAGTCAGCCAGAGCCTCTCCTCTGTCTGCTTAAAGAGCAGCAGTAGCTAGTCTTGCCTGCCCCCCTCCCGCTGTTTAACAATGCCTTCATATTTTCTGGACCTCCCAAAATCCTGACTACATGAAGATCATCAACAGCAGCCTATCTGCATCCCAGTTCTTTACCAGAGCCCTTGTGTGTCCACACAGGGACCTCCTTGTTCTAGGCTGTATGTAATGACGTTGCTGATGCTATCATTTGACCCAAGAGTTGGCAAATGTAGGCATGGGTTTCTCATAGTTGATCCACTGGTTATCATACTTATAGTAGTTACCATAATAATAGTTGCAGTATGGGTAGTTAATCTGGTTCCACCTCTTCTTTTTCCAGATAGCCATATGTTTTTGCGCCTTGAATTGTTTTATGAAGGTGATATCTTGGGAACTATACACTTTTTTAAAGCCATGAATGACTTGGGGCTTTGCTGGGAAGAGCATACAGGGTATCCCCACTATAAGTTGTCCCAGTATACATCTGTTCTTCATTAAAGTTGTTGACGTTTGTAGGAACTGATGTGTTGTAAGTCCTCCCATTTCCTGCTTTTATGTCATGCAAATACCCCCACCACTCCCCAATTTGTGCAAATGGAAGTCAGCTGTGGGGGAAAAAAGTCCACTTTAAGTTTTAAATCCCAATTTCTTGGAATATAACTTGGACTTATAGCAAGGACGGCCTGTAGCAGTTTCTTGCCCAATCCAGATTCTTAGTGCGTAAAGATTAATGTTTGTTCTTCAATGAGATTCAAGTGAGAGGAAGATCAGAATTAAGAAACCAATCTTTTTAGGTAAAACCACCAGCATTTGTAGGGAATTATTTCCAGTATTCTGGATGCTAGGCAATCATGGTGTTAGTCCTGTTTTCTTTATTTCTTACTTACACAAAGGAATTCTGTAGTTCCTTTAAACGGAAATGGCTTCTGCTGCAGTCTTAGGGTACGTCTAGACTACATGGCTCTATCGACGGAGCCATGTAGATTTGTTTGTTTGGCAAAGGGAAATGAAGCCACAATTTAAATAATCGCAGCTTCATTTAAATTTAAATGGCTGCCCCGCTCTGCCGATCAGCTGTTTGTCGGCAGATCGGGGCAGTCTGGACGCTCCCCTGCCGACATGAAAGCCCTTTATCGACCTCCCCGGTAAACCTCATCCTACGAGGCATAACGGGGAGGTCGATAAAGGGCTTTCAGGTCGGCGCGGGAGCATCTAGACGAGCATGCTGAGCCGACACACAGCTGATCAGCTGTGTGTCGGCTCAGCGCGGCAGCCATTTAAATTTAAATGAAGCTGCGATTATTTAAATCGCGGCTTTATTTCCCTTTGCCGATCAGCCTAATCTACATGGCTCCATCGATGGAGCCATGCAGTTTAGACACATTATTGGTCCCCCTCTCCTGCCCTTTTAACAAGATATTTTGCATGTTTGGATGTTTCTTCTGCTGGTTTTTCTGTACTCTTGATCTTAGCCATAGTTCAGCCACCTCTCAGCTCCAGCAATTTGAGTGTCTAAAGCTGTTAATTTCCCTGAAACTAATTCAGCTGTATTCACTACTTATGCCAGACTTCAGCAGAGTGGTTAACATTACACTTAGACAAGAGTTATTTTCCTTTAGAACATCTTGTGCATACACCTCCTCCTCTTCCTTTGAATATTACAGAAGGCAAGATGACTCTGCAGTCCAGAAACTTGAGGTCTGAAGAAATCTGCCCAGTTGGATTCAACTTATTTGTCCTTGTTAATTATACCTCAAAGGAGAGACATTGAAAGAATCTTCCCTCCATTAAGACCAGAGCACAGAAGTCCAAATCTAGTGGAATTTGGGAAAATGTTGGTCTTGCACAGGTGGAGCTTATTAGAAAGTCAGCTGCTCTAGTGAGCGTGAGGCTCCTAGATTTAACTAGTAATAGAGATGTAGCCGTGTTAGTCTGGTCTTGCTGAGACAAAAGACAGGACTATGCAGCACTTTAAAGTACACACACACACACACACACACACACTTTGGTATATATGGTCATGCCAATTTTCTTCCACAATTTGATCTGAGGAAGTGGGTCTGGCCCACGAAAGCTCATCACCTAATAAACCATCTTGTTAGTCTTTAAAGTGCTGCATAGTCCTATCTTTTGTTTCAGATTTAACTAGAGCAGCTTGAAATTTGGAATTACTGCTCCATGGAAGATTCTGACATTTTGAAAATGTTTTCATTACATACTGGAATGTGCAATATGGTGCCAGTCACTCCCACCATGCCTCCTGCTGATCATGCAGGAATTAGTTCAGCTCAGCACTGGAACACCCCTTTCCCACCGGTGTCTCACTTGCTGTTACCTGAAACAAAAAACAGGACTATGTAGCACTTTAAAGACTAACAAGATGGTTTATTAGGTGATGAGCTTTCGTGGGTCAGACCCACTTCCCTCAGATCAAACAGTGGAAGAAAATTGGCTTGACCATATATACCAAAGGATACAATAAAAAAAAATGAACACATATGAAAAGGACAAATCAAATTTCAGAACAGAAGAGGAATGGGGGGGGGGGAGGTAAATGTCTGTGAGCTAATGATATTAGAGGTGATAATTGGGGAAACTATCTTTTTAACGGGTAAGGTAATTAGTGTCTTTGTTAAGACCTAGGTGTAAAGTGTCAAATTTAAGCAGTTCAGAGGATTCTCTTTCAAGTCTGCTGTTAAAATGTCTTTGAAGCAGGATGCATGTAATCAAGTCATTGAGACAGTGCCCTTTCTGGTTGAAATGGCAAGAAACTGTTTTTTCTTTGTGATCCTGTCTAATATCTGTTTTGTGGGCATTGATTCTTTGGCAAAGTGTCTGAGACGTTTGTCCAATGTACATAGCAGATGGACACTTTTGGCACATGATAGCATAATTATATTTATGGATGAGCAAGAATATGTGTTCTTGATCTTATAACTCAATTGGTTAGGTCCAATAATGGTATCAGCAGAGTGAATATGTGGACAAAGCTGGCAACGGAGTTTGTTGCAAGGGAAAGTTCCAGGGTTGGTATTAGTGTGGTATGTCCTGTGGTTGTTGGTAAGAATCATCTTGAGGTTAGGTGGTTGTCTATTGGAGACTATGGGTCTGTCTCCCAGAGCCTCTTGGAATTTAGTATCCTGTTACAGTATAGGTTGTAGTTTATTGATAACGTGTTGGACAGGTTTAAGTTGGGGGCTGTAGGTGTTCTATTGTTGGTTTTCTTGGGTCTGTCTTGAAGTATATGGTTCTAGGTATTCATCTGGCTCTTTCAATTTGTTTTTTTATTTCTCCGGGTGGGTAGTTGAGATTTATAAATGCTTGGTAGAGATCCTGAAGTTTCTGGTCTCTGTCAGTGGGATTAGAGCAGATGTGGTTGTATTGAAGGGCTTGGCTATAGACGACGGATCGTATGGTGTGTTCTGGATGGGAGCTGGAGGCATGTAGGTAACTGTATGAGTCGGTGAGTTTTCTGTAGAGAGTGGTGTCTAATTTTCCATTGGTGATTTGTCCAGGCTAAGATTGATGGTGGGATGTAGGTTGTTAAAATCTCTGTGGAATGTCTCCAGTGTTTCTTGGCAATGCGTCCAGATCATAAAGATGTCATTGATGTAGCGTAAGTAGAGAAGTGGTAAGAGGGGATGGGAGCTGAGGAAACGTTGTTCTAAGTCAGCTGTTACCTGTTTGTCTGTTAATGACTCTGCCACCTTACCGTAGGTCCCGTGTCCCTCCCAAAGTTTGGCACCTTTCCTTTAGGGTACTGCCCTGCCACAGTGCCCTCATACTCTTGGGGTGTCCCCCTTAGGGAATTCCCAATCCCATATACCCACTTTGACTTAATGACCCTACTGCCATTTGTCATCTAGCTCCTTATCTCATGGGAAAACAGCCTTCTGAAATGGCTTCTCATCATAGACAAGGGGGTGTGGACCTGCTGCCTAATCCTGCCCTAGCTATCTCCCTGCAGCCCTAGTATCCCTCAGGTCCCTGTTGCTGTGCCTCAGCCTGAATCTTCTCAGGCCAGGACTCCCCTTGTTCATCCCACCTTTCCCCAGTGCTGCTTTGTCCTGTTTCTTCTCTCTCCAGAGTTTGGTGAGAATGTCTTCAGCAGCCTGGCCAGTCATCTCTGTTATACTTCCCTTCTGGGCTATGATTGGCTGACTCTAGATCACCTGATTGGCTCCTAGAACAGCCCCTTCCCAGGATGTTTTTAACCCTTTTTACCATGGAGCAGGGTGACCACCTCGCTACAGAATGAAAACTAGATATGTCTAAATTTCCCATAGAAAGGAAATTTAAAACATCATATATTTTGGAAAAAATAGAAATGTTTCCATTAGGTGGTTCTGAAATGAAATAGAGAACCCATCTGCCTCAGCCCTGGAGATTGTGTCATGCCCTGCCACCTACTCCAAGGGGCTCCCTAGGCTACTTCTGAGGCATTTGGCTGTTTGGTTGCTTTCAGGGTGGGCAGAGCTTGGGCTGCTGGGTGAAGGCTCACAACCCACAACCCCCTCCTCCTTGGGAAAGTGCTGTATCTCCTGGTCCACTCGAGAGCCGGCCTCACCTTGCTGCCTTCTGGAGGGTTCCTTGTCTTGTGTCTGGTTGCTCCCAGGGTGGGTGGGTGAGGCTCTGCAAATAAGAGATCTAGGAGTCCTGAAAACAGGGGCTCCAGCTGAAGCTAACAGAGCTGCCAGACTCCTGGCTGTGCAGCAGGGATCCTCAAAATCTTGAGCGCCTTGTCTCGAGCCCCGGTCTTTAGGGCTTCCGTGCTCTCTGCTATAGAACTGAGAGCTTAGATCCTGATAGAGCTGGGGCTCAGTGGGAGGGAGCCAAAACCCCTCACTTCTGAGGCAGTCTGCACGGCAGTTGCAGTCTGCCTTTTAGCTGTGGACCTTTTGGAATCCCAGGCTCCTTTTGTAACCTGTGAGGCAAGGTGGCAGAAAGCCAGGTGGGTCCATTAGAAACCTGCCTGATTTTCATGGAAGCTTGATGAAAATGATAATGCTTCTGGGAAACATTTCGGTTTTGATAAATTGACTATTTCTGAAAAAATGTTTCCTCAGAAAATATTGACCAGTTTTAGTTATATCCCATATTGACTTTGAATTACCTAAGTGAATGATCCTACTGCATCCATAACTAAGGTCGAGGCAATACTCCTTGCCCTCTAGAATTCTTTATGGGCTACTTAATTCCCCTATTTCAGATGTTCCCTTCTCAAGTGAGTTTTTTTTATTTGAGTGTTCCAGAGAGTTTGCAAGTTACAGAAAAAAAAATCCTGAAGAATTTGCCAGAATGTTCTATATACTTCCATCTTCCAGGCCTACTTTTTTCTAAACTATTTATTATTTGAATCCTGGGGGACCTGAGAGGCAATATTCTTCCTTGTGTCCACTGTCTCACTACAGTAGTGTAGCCTTAAAAATTCTGTAGGACCAGAAATCCCATGTCGGTTTGATAGAATGAAGAGGCTGAAAGACTGAACACTCCATAACTTTGAACCCCAGGGGTGAAACCCTGGCTTCCTAGAAATAAATGAGAGTTCTGCTATTGCCTGGTTTGGGTGCAGGATTTCACTTCTGTTGACTAGGAGGTAAGATAGAATCAATGGTAGGCTCTTGGGGCTAAACTTGTCTTCCTTTGGATAATGGCATTTTATTCCATTAGCATCAGTCTCAGTATGGGGGATTTGGAGTGTGTCTATAAGGGAGAAGGAAGCAGGAGCTTCAATAAAAGGTATCCTGCCGAAAAACACTAAGAACAGCTAAACTTGGGAAGTGAGCTTAGTCTATATTTTGTTCGTTGCATTTAAAGTCACCAAGAAAGCCAAACCCCAAGTCAGGAAGACCCTAAGTCTGGATTCTATTTTGTGTATGCATAATTAGGATAGGGGTGGGAATGCTACCTGCTTTTAGATATCTTCACTTTCAGCATTGTCACTTTAAATTTGCATGTGTTATCTGGTCCTAAAATATAAACCCAAACTAGAAACTTACTGCAGAAATTGAGAGCAATTTTGGATAAGGTCCCATAGACCTTCCTTCTCCTGCACATTTGTGCAGTTTTTTCTGAAATTCTCTACCATTTTCATTTTTGTGTATGCACAATGCTCTCAGACAAGCACAGTAAGGCTACGTCTAGACTGCAAGCCTCTTTTGAAAGAGAGCGTCTAGACTACAAGCAGTTTTTTTCGAAAAAGCAAGCCACTTTTTTGAAAACGAGTCTAGAGTACTTTTGAAAAAAGGCATTATTCCTTGTAAAATGAGGTTTACCGCGATTGAAAAAACTGCCACATTCTTTTGATTTATTTTCGAAAGAATGTGGCTGTAGTCTAGACGCAGGTGAAGTTTTTTCATAGAAGGCTACTTTTTTCGAAAAAACCCTGTCATCTAGACACACCCTAAGAGGAATCAGATCCGGACAATGTAGGGTAAGATGAAGATAGCCTTCTCATTCCATAAGAAGTGGGAGTTGAAGCAATGATGAAGAAATGAAGACTGATTCAGAAAGATAAGACTGTAGCTTACATCATGGAGGACAGGAAATTGTAAAAGAACTGACACGATTTCACAGCATGCAATAGTGGGAGATGAAAATCCAAGCGAAACATCATGGCATGTGAGAAACAAGCTTTCATTGATCACCACACGCCATGATAGCACTGTCTAGGAAACCATTAACAATGGTGAGTAAAGAATACAATATTTGACAACTATTGTTTTGTTTTAAGAAGTACGCATTAAAAATACATCTAAAATCAAGACACAAAGAAGCTACATAATGTTGTTAAACTTCTTGCTGATGTGCATCTCCTGTGTGCTTGAAGAAAACTAGCAATTCATAGGTTTTTTGACTTTCCAAGTTTAATTAATCACTTTTCTTGTTCTGTGTTTTTAAAATCTATGCAGCACTATTAAATTGATGAAGCCCAAAATAGAAGACAGTGCTTTACAAATATATTGCATATCTGTTTAGTTTACAAAATATGCTCACGGTTGGCATCCAAAATGCAAATATTAGGAATCCTGGTCCTGTGATGCATTATGGTTTTCATTAGTGTGTTGCAGGAGAAAGTGGGATTTTTTTTTAGCTCAGTACAACATTAACAGCTGCTACTTTGTTGTACCTTATAAAGGTAAACTCATCAACAATGTGTTAGTTTCGACAAACATTCCAAAGAATGATCACTCTTTGTTGCATGTAGAATAAAAGGAAAGAAAGTAAAATGTTAATATAATTAACAATATTTGGCTCGGAAATGTATTTTCTCCACACACTCAATTTCTGTGGGCAATCCAAGTGTGTGTGTGTGGGAGGGGGGGGGGGCTTTTAGCTCTAAAACATAATCCTTTCATGTTCTAATACACGAGGGTTAAATGGAGAGCTTTTAAGCTGAGAAAATATGCAGTCCATGTGAAAGGTTTGATAGTACTATATAGGCTCCAAAAAGCTTAAATGTGCCGGACTGTTTTTATGGAAGACAGTAAATTAGTTTTTCCTTTACCTATGACAGGTGAGAAGCAGTTCTTGCATGACCACTGGCTATCACCATACATCTGCTACCATGCAGGTGAGACTTTCAGTTCAAAATGATGACTGGTAAGAAAAACAAAATGTCTTTGCTGGTTATAAATTTAACTCTTCTCTGATTAGCCTGGGCCAATTAGGACACCCCTGGGGTTCAGACTATGGCTCAAGTATGAGCTGAAAGCCTGATTAGCTGAGGTCTCTTGATACTTGTTCTTGGTAGTAAATGCTGGCACACATAGTATTGATTTTCATTTAGATATCTTAATGTTTCCAGACAATCCTAGCAGATGTGGGCTGAACTCAGATCTACGAGAGTGCTGGGCTGCAATCTGCAAGCATTTTTCTTGCCATTTTGTTTCATTTTTCCTAAACTTAACTGATTTGGAATCAGGAGATATAAATGAAAAATGCAGAGTTTGCCTATCAATCATGGCATGTACAAACATTGCTACTGCCCTTTTCTAACATCCTATTACCACCGGGTAGTTGGCTAGTCAAACAGGAATAAAAATTACACTGCAAACATCATAAGTTAGGCTTGATTTGTTGAGCAAGAAGCCTGACAATTCTGTAAGAGTTATATACCTCAGCCTCGCTGAAAATCAGCCTTGTTATGGCTCTGGTACGTCTATAAAGATTGTTCATTTCATATAAAACAGCTACCTGCACTGAAAGGCCTGAAAGGAAGAATGATGCTGGTTATAAATATAGAGGAAAATCTATTTGTCTGCCCCTTCGTGCTGTTAGCAAGTCACACGATGCAGCCCTTATGCTGTTCCTAGGCAGCAGGGGGAGTTTTCCATGGCCACCTTTTGCTTTCATCTTCTGGCCTGGACTGAAGCACATCATCTCTCTTTGTCATATGAGATAAAGCAATGAAGTGTGACCAGTGCCACTGCATTGCACTCTGCCCACCAGGAGCACGTTAATGATAATGAAAAACTATACTGCACCACATTTAAACTAAATGTGAGCGTAAGGCTGTCTGTTGGCAGACTGGTATAACAGTTAATGTCATAAAAGATAAATAGAAATTATTAGAATTGGTTTGGAAGGGATTTTTTTTATAGAGCAGGGTTGTATTCCTTTAAAGATACATTATCAGACTGTTAAATCTAATTTCAGGCTACTGGGCAATTAAAATGATTAACACTCTTTACTCATAGCTCGTTTCATTAAAGTTTTAAACACCCTTTGCACACTATTTATGTTGAAAATAGAGAAATTACATGTGAAAATGTCTTGGACCATTAATCATTCAAATTTGCTATATAACCACCTTTGACAAACCTTAAATCTATAGTGTATATTTACCAACCTCAAAGGCATGCTTGAAAGAAAGAACAAAATCAGATTCAACACCCATTGCATCTGACAGACCTTTTGTAGCTCTCAGACCCTTTCCTGTGTTTGCAAAGAAAACTTCCAGAAAATCCCACAACAAATTGTTTAGGAAGCTATTCCTCCTAGGGGTTTGTCTATTCCTTAGCTGTATGGATCTGGGGACTTTATTCCTTTCTTGGTATTCAGTGATTTAGGCATGGAGCTCCAATTAAAGATAACAGGAATGCCGAGTATAAATCCTTGATAATATACTCTGGGTGTGGCACTTATTTTTTAAGTGTGATGTGGAATTTAATATTATCTACTGATAAGCCAGTTTATTAGATGGATATAATAAGAGATTTTCAGGCAACTGCCATTAGTTAGAGGTAAAACACCCACTGCCCTTCTGTGTTGGCATTTGCAACAACCTCCAAAACACAGTGGGAACTTAATCGTGAAAGCCAGTATACAGTATGTGACAAGACAAATAAAGCCATGTATTAATTCTGGCCTTTTGAAAATATTCACTCCAAAGAAATCCAACTTTTAAAAAAGAGTTAAGGCATTTATTTCAGATCTTTCCTACTAATAGAATAGATAAGGATCAATATTTTTTAAAACAAACACTGCAAATCAATATGTTACCCTGCCCTAAAGCTAGCAGAAAGCACTCAGAAATGCAGTTGGACATAGTGAGGTGCCAGATGGTTTGACACCCCATCCTTAGAAATAGTGGTTGTCCGTGTGGTCATAGCATGTTGGGCTGTGAACCCTGTTAAAGTTCACCAGTCAAGTAGGAAGATATTTGGATGTGTCATTTAAAGTATATGTAAACAATATAGGTAGCAACTCTTGTGATTCAATAGGTGGCACTCTTCCCTATGATCAATACTGAATGATCTGTTTTTATACCTCCTCATTAGGTATGCTGCTAGAGGCATCATCTTTCAGATGAGGTGTAAAACAGAGGTCCCGAACAAATGTGGTCATTACATATTTCATGGCACACTTCATAAGAGTTAAGGTAATTACTCTAAATTCCTCCTATAGTTCTAGCTGGGAAAGGTTTGTTTCACCTCTT
Organism: Pelodiscus sinensis; assembly: GCF_052426305.1. NCBI lineage: Eukaryota > Metazoa > Chordata > Testudines > Trionychidae > Pelodiscus > Pelodiscus sinensis. Next base: position 27,902,257 of record NC_143063.1, on the reverse strand, counting down.
GTTTTAAAGAGCCATGTGATTTTGCTCTATATTGTTAAGCGTACAAAGGTAGCTATATTTCACTGGCTGGTGGTGTGATCCTAGTGGAAGCTTTGTAGCTATAAAGTGTTTTAGGATTCTTCACTTTGAAAACGTGATTTACAGTAGATATAAGACCTTTATTAAGTATATTCTGTATAAACCAGGTGTCCAGTCATGTGTCCTGTCCTCCTTCCAGTCAGGATAGTTAGTCAGACCTAGCTAGCCTTAGGGTATCCAGACAATATACTGAAGGGAGGTAATGTTTCACCCATCCTATTTGCCATTTCCCCTCCTCATCCTATTACTCTTATCCTCAATGTAAGGTGTAAGAACTGCTTCACTATTCAGAAACAAGCCCTGATATTGTTACAGTTCCATATATGGTATCTTGATGCAGTTCTGATCCTAGACAATGAAGGAAACTGTCAGACCTCTATCGATGAGTATGTTTCTAATGCTGCCCCATCACTCACTGCAAGAGCAGCATGAGCAGAGCCTTTTCCCAAAGAGATTGACAATTGTATCATTGATGCAATACTCTAAGCTTTGCCATCTTAGGAAACAGAAATCCCAAAGGGAGTCTGGAATTTAGTGGCAATATACAGTGCTTCAGACCAGTCCACCAAGTGAGATGTACAGATGGACCTTTGGTCTGACCCAGTATGGCTGTTCTTATGTAAATGTTATTTAGTTGGAAGGGTGGGTAAGGGGGCTAATAATCAGGTCATATTCAAACATCTGAGTAGCAAATCATAACACATCTCTGCCAGAAACTTGTTATCTGAACCACAGAACTCTTCTGCCCACCCATAGACCTGGTTTGGGGGAGGAGCATCATCTCCTTAACTTTAGTGTTTATGGAATGGTAAGCCAAGACCTTCACCTAGCTCTTCCAATATCAGGCATCCAGCTCCTCTTAGCCATGACTTTCCAGGATGCCTTCAGCAGCATCTTTGGGTCCAGTTGTTGTCACTGTACTCTCCATTCCCTTTCTGATGGTGAATTTGGGCAGGGTAGAGAAAAGCTGAATGTGGCTTTCCCCTTCATGCTATAGCAGAGGGGACAGGAAATATTCATGTTACTCTGCTTTGTTGACAAGAACATACCCACCGTTTTGATGATGGGAATTTTGTGGCAGGGTTTTGCGATACGTTTTTGAGCCTCAAGATGATGTGGCTGGCAATGCTGTCATGGTATCAGTTCTGATTCTCTGAGAGGCTTTACCTAATCCTTGTGCTTCAGGGGATTGTCAGAGAATTTTCTCCGAGAGGAGAAGCTGTAGTTAAGATGTTCTCTCTTACTCAGAAAATGTTCTGGGCCAAATGATATCCCCAGCATAACCTGAAAAGCTTACTGATAGCAGCACAATAGAGAATTTGGCCAGGGTCTGTGATTTTTCCATTTTCTAATAATCACAGTAACAATTGTGCAACCTGCGAATTGTTGGGAAGGGTTGGTCTTTGTACCTGAGAAATTATTTTTTCAAGTTCGTGAGACTTTTTGAGACTTGCATTGATTCTGATTATTTAGAGTTTTAAAAGGGGAATACAGGCAGCCCATGCTGTGAGAGAGATCAGAAGTGCCGACATTCCTCAAGGCTATTGCCTTCTTTAATTCTTCAGTTTAGAGTCAGTGACCTGATTGCATTTTCCTCCATTTGACACTTTATATTCCACATTTCTTCATCACATTATAGTGTAGCATATTCTATTTTAGGGACATCCTTCCTTTGAGAATGTGGCCTGTCATGTTTTGACCATTATTACAGACCTGATGTCCTTGGTGACTTAATCTTGCTTCATAATACCTTTAGGCCAATGCCCTGTTTAACCCCATTTTGACTGGCCATCCTGAGAACTTGATGATTGCCTTGTTTAATCCACCTCACTTACTCAGTGGAAGAGGTAACTGCATTTTCCTTTTTAGGCGTTATTTTATATTTCTTGTCTAATCATCACATGCTATGACTTGAAGATTATTGCCTTTGGAGTATCAATTGTATTATGTTGTCCTTACAGGCTTAAAGGGAGATTTCCCAACTGTTCACCCTGTATGTCAGATCTGCAAGCATAACTACTGTGACTGCACATTCAAATAAAAATAATGACCTAACTGCAAACAGGGGCATGCAGTTTTGCACACATCTTTTAAAAGCTAGCTGGTGTATAAACACATTTTAACCCAGGTGAGAGAGGATCCTGGGGACAGAGGATGTTTATACTCATCTCATTGCTATGATTCATTTTGCACTGGAAAATTAAATAGTTGATTAGGTTATCATTTAAAGTGGCACAGCAGCTACCACTATCAAACCTGGCTTGAACTCCCAATTCCAAATATTTGTATCAAATAGGCACATCTCTTGTTTCCTTCATTAACAAATATGCTACACAGTGTACAGTTCCAGTGTTTCTAAAGTTTCTACTGTGGATTTTGTACATGAAAACTTGGGTGCTGTTAGATTAAAGTCTCTAGTAATTTAATAATTTCTTTGTGAAGATGTGCTTGCTTTCTGTTATTGCTGGCATCAGTCTAAATGAATCAGTAAACAGGATGATCTCAGCTCATATAAATAATAGCAGCCTTCTCCTATTAGAAATGCCTTTTTTCTGGAAAAGGCAATTGTCCCATATTAATCAAAAGCACTAAATCCCATATGGTATTTTTTAACACATTTGAGTTCCCCCATTAAGACAGAGTTCTAAATGTACTGGAGACCAATCTTACTTTTTTGTTCAGTGTTTATGAAAGTATATAGAGATACTACTGATATATCTGTCTACTGTGAATGGCTAGCCAAGTACAAAAGCAGTTTCTCCTCTCTTGGTGTTCACACCTCCACATCAGCTGTTAGAAGTGGGCCTCACCATCCCTGACTGAATTAACCTCATTATCTCTAGCCTTATTCTGGCTTGCATATTTATACCTGCCCCTGGAAATTTCTACTGACGAAGTGGGTCTTTGCCCATGAAAGCTTATGCTCCAATACATCTGTTAGTCTATAAGGTGCCACAGGACTCCTTGTCGCTTTTACTGATATATCTTGTGTTTTCCTAGTTGACTGTAGTAGTTTTGTAGTATTGGAGCTCATATTATCCTCCTTAGACTGCTTTGTATGAGATGGCTTCCCCCCTGCTTTCCCTCTCAAACATAAAGAACATCAGAAAGCATTCTTGAGGTATAAACAGAAACTGAAAGAGGAGTCTCTTAGAATACCAGTGAATGCTGGAGGAGAAAACTCTTCAATAGTGGAGATTAATATGAACCTTACACAGGTGAATCTTAGCTGAAAAAAAAGCTTCAGTCAGCATGCACAGTCACGTGGTGGTGACATTAAAGATATTATTGCTTCCTTTTACCATTTGTATCAATGATATCTACTTTGTCACTTGACGTGTACATATTATGTTGGCTGGAAAACAAATGTGAACTGCTGCTGTCAATAGGGTACATTATCTAAAATCACTCATGTTTGCTTACTGTTGTCTGTCTAAGTCAGCAAACATTGCATTTCAGGTTTAATTCTAAATTGTTGCCAGTTTCCACCACACTTTTCAGCTCAGGTTTGCATGTATAACTAAAAATCAAATAAAAATCCTGAAACAAAACAAATCTATAACTCACATTTTTTGTACTGGGGAGCAAAAACAAAAAAACAAACCATCCTCCCCCCCCCAAAATATCACAGTATTAAAGATAGCATACAGTAGTTTAGTTTGCAAATGTGGCCTTCTGTTTACAAAGTAAGTGAATAGATTAGTATGTGCCCTAGAATTCCATACATGAGAACTGCCTATAATGGCATATTTAGCTATTAAAAATGAAAATGATGAAAATTGATTTTCTTCCTAGAACAATCCAGTGTTTGGGAAAAATGAGACAAATCATACAGATCCTACCCTGATTCTGCAGTTCAACCACGCTCTTCAGCAAGAATAACCCTGGTATAAAAGAAAATACAGGACTATGTAGCACTTTAAAGACTAACAAAATGGTTTATTAGATGATGAGCTTTCGTGGGCCAGACCCACTTCCTCAGATCAAATAGTGGAAGAAAATAGTCACAACTATATATACCAAAGGATACAATTTAAAAAAAATTTTTTTTTAATTGTATCCTTTGGTATATATGGTTGTGACTATTTTCTTCCACTATTTGATCTGAGGAAGTGGGTCTGGCCACGAAAGCTCATCATTTAATAAACCATCTTGTTAGTCTTTAAAGTGCTACATAGTCCTGTATTTTGTTTCAGCTACACCAGACTAACACAGCTACATTTCTATCCTTGTATAAAAGGGTTGTTCAGAATTGCTTACTCATTTAGTTAAATTAAACCAACTCATCCTTCTAATTTTTTCCACGTATCTTTTATCCGAGAGCAATGGGTAAAGGGGTACTTCTTCAGTGCATTTGACAGCATCGTCACTACTATAGTCCATGGTGAATTTGGCCCAGTGTCTTGGGCTGACTACCTCTAATTAAAACCAAACCTAACAGACAGAGAATGGACTTTCAGAAAGATCTGTAATGCCCAGATAGTAGAACCCACCTCAGTTCAGCACACCAAGGGCTCATCTAGGCTATGCTAACGTGTCGAAAGAGGAATTTGCATATCTTCTTCTGATCTCACTTTCAAAAGTGGAGCTTTCAAAAGTGAAAGTAGTTAAGATGCATTTTTTTGGCACCCCCCCTTTTTTGAAAAGCCAAATAAATCTCATTTTTTCAGGAAAAAGCAGCTTCTCGAAAAGGGGGGAGTGTTTGCCGAAAAAAACGCGTCTTGATTATTTTCACTTTTGAAAGTTTTGCTTTAGAAAGTCAGAGCGGAAGAATATATGCAAATTCCCATGGGAATTTGCATATCCTCTTTCGACACTTTAGCATAGTCTAGATAAGTCCTACGAAGTCAGTGTTCTCTCTAATCTTTTTCATTCATGTGTGGATTTTTTTCCATCTATGTGAAGAATAAATTTGTATATGCACTGAGTCATATGCACATTTGCAACACTATTTGGAAACCAAAAAAACCCTAGCTCTGAGCACTCTGCTAATCAGCTGGGCATCATTTGAATCTCTCCTGAGTAGCCACACAAACTCATGGTTCACAGCAGGGGTGGCCAACCCACGGCTCTCGAGCTGCATGTGGCTCTTTGATTAAAGAAATGCAACTCCTTCTGGTTTTGAGCTGTGTGCCTGGACTGCTCACAGCCAGCAACTCTGTGCACACGCCCCAGTGCCTGGAAGGAGAAGTGCGTGGCAGTGGCAGTTAGGTTAGAGCGGGGAGTGGTGGGTGCTTGGCTCTGGAGGAGGGGAGGGGGATTGGGTTAGAGTGGGGGTTGGGTGCTTGGCTCTGAGGGAGGGATGGGGCATTGGGTTACAGCGGGGGGGGGGGGGAAGGTGAGGTGAGGGCTGTAGCACCTTAAACTCAAAGTTTTCATGGCTGCAGAATAAGGCAGCCAACACAGATGTCATATTTCAATTCCAGAGCAAAAAAAGAATCAGCATGTACCTGGTTTACACTGTGTTTCTTTAAAGAAAATTCAAAGGCTATTGTTTGCCAGGCGGAAGCAATTATTCTGAGATATGAGTCTCTCTCCTTTATTGTTTTTGAAACTCTCATATTTGCAGTCTGGGACAGACCTGAATTTTTAGAACTATAGAAAAGCTATAATCTTCATAAGAAAAAAAAAAAATGAGGCAACCACACCAGAGATCAAGGAGCTGGACTGAAACAGGCACTTCAAATTGTGTGCTAATTTAATTCTCAGTTCAGTTTAATTTTAAAAAACTCACAGGACATAATAGGGCAGTAGTGTTAAATTTAAAATACACGATGGGGATTTTTTTTTTAAGTATGAGAATATTACTGTATTTTTAAAGGTTTTTTTTTTTAATTTGATGTTTGTTCCTTGTCAAGTTCTCTGAAGATCTATGGACTGGCCATGAATTTTTTAAGTGACTAGAGACTTTTTTATTGGTTTTTGTCTGAAATTTCCTGTAATGTATTTATCACTTCATTTTGTATATTATATCTATCTTTCTATATATAGATATATAAAAATAAATATACAGTAATTCCTCATTTAACACTATAGATGCGTTTCTGAACATGTTCGTGCTAAGTGAAAACGTGCTGAACGGGGTCAATTTTCCCATTAAAAATAATGGAAAAAGTGGGGGGTTGCGTTTCAAGTGGAGTGGCAAAGTCAATTTTTTCTTGGTGCTGAGTCATCAACGTAAACATTAGATATCTAGCAACACAAGTCGCCACAGTTTGTTAAAACACAAAGATAAACATGTGAGTGAGTGGAGGACCACAGTGACTGCATGTATTTATGCACTCATGCATATTACCACTATTTTCACCAACTTATACTGCCACATGAATTAATCCGCCATTTAAATATTTTTGTGTTATTTCGGGGACGGTTGTGTTGTTTGAAAAATGTTCCCTAAAAAAAAATTGTGCTATTGTGAAAACATATTAAGCAGGCACATGTTAAATGAGTAATTACTGTATAATACAGTATACAGTATTGTATAGTGTATAATACAGTATAATAGCTCTTCACACTCTATCCACCACTATTTTGGCTCTTCATCTCTAACTGGTTGGCCACCCCTGGTTTACAGGGTACTTTTCTAGGAGTTATATTTAACCCTTGGACTACTACCATTTCCCATGGAGTCATCCCCAAATGAATACTGCAGGAGGATAACCATCACTACCTGAGCAGCTAGAACGAATATTTTAATTCTATCCACACTCCAGGACCCACCACTTCGGTTATCCTACATTTCCCCACTTACCCGCAGCAGAGCTTTTTGCTGAGGTGTGGTAGTGACATTACTCAAATTATATTTTGTCATTTGGTGAATGTTAATCTGTCAAAGTTCTATCTTTGCAGCTTTAATTTGAGACATGATGACATGCACTGCAGCCCCAGTTGTTGGGGTTACTTTTATGTTCTCTTCATGCCAGACAGGATTCTTTCCAATAGCACCATATGTCAAAAACTCCAACCAATTCCAGTCATGTACTCACACTGTACAGCTGTCACTGCTATAATTATTAAAACTAAAGCCCAGAGAAGTTTGTAGTTTTGGAATTGCTCTGGTCTCCTTAGATCTTTACTACTGATGTTATAGCTGATTAGGACCCTGCTAGCCTTCTGTTGGTCTCTTGAAAACTGCTGTAATTCTCATTTATCATGGAAGCTAACCAGCTGCTCCAGAGCCATCCCTTCAAAACATGTTACTTGATTTTAGGCTTTCCTGTTGTCCTGACCTTGGATGTTCAAACAAAGGGCACTTATTATATTGGAATTACTTATTATACAGAGTCCCGCTAACCACGTTCTGTACGCAAAATATGAAAACATAATTTATGTACCTGATGTCACCAATACTGCTGTCAATCTGCCTTCTTTTCTTCGTCATTTTGCTATAGTTTCATTGCTAGAGAGTGAGAGACTGTGACCTCTTGGAATGCTCTTATATCATTCAATCATTGGGCTTTTGGCATGAATGTCTATCTTGTTATTAGCAGTATGAAACGACCCCTGAAATCTGAGTTTGAAGTTCTTGCATTTACTTATATAATTCTTATCCAAAGGTAATAAAACTGAGAATCTTCTGATTCACACTGAAACTGAGTAAGAAGTTGAGCCATTTGCTTTTCTATTAAAAATCCTCTAGTTGAAGCTTTGTGATTGCAAGGTATTTTATAAATTTTAGCCTGTTTGACAACCACTGCTAAAATTTATCACAGTACAGGTCAGATCTGAGCAGTACACACAGCAGGATCTTTTCAAACTACAGATTTGCATTTTATACCTAAACTCTTCTTGATCCATCACATCTCATTAAGTAGATAGTAACTAGCCTGTCTTTAGAACCCAAAACAGTGTTTTGAGAATCCTGCTCCTGCCTGTTATTTATTTATTTTCTTGGGTTTTAGAACAATCTAAAGTATTCATACACGGGCTCTAAGCGCTTGATCCATTATTTTATATAACAAAACCAAAGGCACAAATTAACTAGCTCATTTCATTGACCAAGCAGCAACTCAAAAGAACAGCCACATTAGGTCAGACCAAAGGTCCATTTAGCCCAGTATTCAGTTTTCCAACAGTAGCCAATGCCAAGTGCTTCAGAAAGAATGAATAGAAGAGGTCACATAATCATCAAGTGATCCATCCACTATCCCAGTGTTTCTCAAAGTACTCCATGGACCCACTCTGAGACAGCAGCTATTGGACCGCTCTGGTTTGCTTACTTACTGCCTCCACAGTCATAGAGCCTTGTGGCTCCTATTGGCTGCAGTTCGCTGTTTGTAGTCAAGTGGAACCTCAGAAAGCAGTGTGACCCAAGCCAAGAGGCTCCATGGCTGCAGAGCCAGTAAGTAAACAAACTGGAGTGGCCCAGTAGCAGCTTTCTCAGAATAGGTCCATGGACCACTTTGAGAAACACTGCCCTGGCTGCAGAGCCAGTAAGTAAAAAAACGGGAGTGGTACTGTAGCAGCTTTCTCAAAATGGGTCCATGGACCACTTTGAGAAACACTGCCCTATCTCCAGTCACCCATCCCCAGCTTTTGCCAAAACAGAAGCTTGGGATACCATCCCCGCCCATCCTGGCTAATATTCATTGATGGATCTGTCCTCCATGAATTTATCTGGTTCTTTTTTCAACTCTGTTATTGTTTTGGACTTCACAACAACCTCTGGCAAACAGTTCCAGAGGATGGCCATGCATTGTGTGAAAAAGTACTTCCTTTTCTTTGTTTTAAACCTACTACTTAATCATTTCATTTGGCAAGTCTTAGTTTTTGTGTTATAAGAAGGAGTAAATAACACTTCCTTACTTTCTTCACACCAGTTCTGATTTTGTAGACCTCTTTCATATCACATCTTAGTTGTCACTTTTTGGCTGAAAAGCCCCAGTCTTCTTAATCCCTCCTCATATATCTGCTCCATTCTCCTAATAATTTTATTGCCTCTTTCTGTACCTTTATATATTTTTGAGCTGGGCCAATAACATCTGAATGTGGTATTCAAGATGTGATTAACATGGGTTTATATAAAGGCAATATTATATTTTCTGCAATATTATCCAACCTTCCATAATAATTCCAGCATTCTGATAGCTTTTTTTGATTGTTACTGCATGTTAAGTGAATGCTGTCAGAGAACAATTAACAATGATTCCAAGATCTCTTTCTTAAGTAGTGAAATCTAATGTAGACACAAACATTTTATATGTATAGTTGGGATTATGTTTTCCAGTGTGGATTACTATGCATTTATCAACTTTAAATTTAATCTTCCATTTTGTTCATCTCTCTTCTCTGATGCCTTAAGTAACTTTGCACTGGCTTTATTCCCTTGCATAATATAGCCAAAAGAAAAACTCTACCTTTTGATAATGTTAAGAGAGTAATAGACAGTTTTGTGAGGTCCCTTTGTAACTTTCTGCAACCTGCTTTGGACTTAACTATTGTGAGTAGTTTTGTCTCATGTGCAAATTTTGCCACTTCTCTCTATACCCCTTTTTCCAGAACATCTATGAGCAACCTCACTTTTACCTTTTCCAGCGGAAATACTTAAAAGCTGATATATTGGACTGTACTTCAATCCTATTATCTCCTTTCAAAAACCAGGGTAAACTAATGGCCCCAGTAGAATCCCTTAAAAGTCGATATATTTTGTTTATTTTATGGCTGGCTGGCTGGTGGTTTAATGCCCAGCATAATTTTGTAGTATCTCCTGGTGCTTTATGGGCTACCTTCAGGTGATCTTCCTACCAGTTATGAACATCTTCTTTCCATGGCACATTTTCTTGGTGCAATTTGAAATGATCTAAATAGGGACTATAAGGGCGCATCTCTACGAAGCAACATTACTTCATAATAACTAGCATTATTTCAAAATAACTTAGTCCATGTCTACATAGCAGGTAGTTATTTTGAAATAATGTTGAAGTACCGTCAAGCTGGAGGACTTCTTACTCCAACTCCTGTAATCCTCATTGTATGAGGAGTAAGGGAAGTCGGAGGAAGAGTGCTCTATTTTGAAATAAGTGCTGTATAGATGTTCCCAATTTTGAAATAAGCTATTTTGAAATAAACTACGCAATTGACGTAGCTCAATTTGCATAGCTTATTTTGAGTTAAGCCCCACTGTGTAGATGCACCCTAAAAGAACTGTTTTCGGTATTTCTTGAATAACTTCCATTTTCCTTCTGTCTCTCTTGGTGATGTGTGACTACTTGTTACTTTTCACCAAACACAGTCTGCTGCTAGAATAAAATTTTGTAGAATATATACTTTTTTTAAAAGTAAGTAGCTGTGTGTAAAGTTATAAGTAGAGATTTTTTTTATATGTCATCTAATGGAATATTTTTCAAGCAAGGCACAGGGGCTGCCTTAGATCTTGTTGAGATTGCTTTTAATACTGATGGCAGCTATTCTGCAACTAATTCATGACAAGAGTTGAATGAAATTGTATACTTTTGGATATTCTTGCTGATATGAATATGAAGCCCTCTGCAAAAATAACTGGAGAACTTTCTGATCTCTTTAAATTTATATAAACAATACCGAAGTGCCCACTTTGGGTCTACCATATGTAAACTAGCTTCCCTAAGTGGACTGTGGTGCTTTAAGAAGGGGCAGATGTTTTAACTGAAACATTCATTTTTACATTTATTGGAGCAGGGACTGGATCCCAGGCAGGGCTGGCCTTACCATGAGGCGAACTGAGGTGGCCGCCTCGGGTGCCAGACTGGGGGGGGGAGGGGCGCCACTAGGACCCAGAGTGTAGAAACTTGTGTCTGCTGCTGGTGATATGTATTCTCTGTGCTGCAGATGCACAGAGATGGTGGAGTGCCATGAGAGGAGTAGAACAGGAAGAAGGCAGAATTGAGACCTTTCAAAGTTTTGGCCCAAGCGAGAGAGCATGGGGGTGTCATTTGAGCTCCCTGCCTCAGGTGCCAAAATGTTGTGGGCCAGCCCTGATCCCAGGTGTCCACTCTCCCAGGTGATTTCCCTAACCATCACCAGACACTTTTTTCTCTCTTGCTCTGCCACAGTGAATATTTCAATGTTTATACATAGTGGCTTCAACAGGAGACAGTGAGCAAAATCCATGCCAGAATACCCTAGTGCAGTTCATCTGTAATATGGGAGATCTGAGCTTAAGTCCCTGTCCTGAATCAGGCAGACTGGAGGCTGAACTTGGGACTCATGCCAAATGAGTGTTCTAATAATTACAGGGTTATTGAGCAAAAGAAGCCACCCTTGGGCTTTGTGCCTATGTCCTTTTGTGAATCTAGCCTAAAGAAATATTTTTAGCTGAAAATATTTGGCAAATTTACAGTTAGTGTCAGTTGACCCTCACCTGCATTTTTCAGCAGATACACTGTTTGTCTGACAAGTGTTAGTGTAGTTCAAAGACACTATAGAAAGACACTCTGGGTGCAGGACCACTTTATCCTCATGAATATGGTGAATGGGAGATCTTCCCTAAGCATCTTTAGCTCACTGACTCTGCTTGCCATTGCCAAAACGCATATAATCTTACTAGACAAAGGTTATTAAAAATACTCCAACAGTGGTTCAAATGGAGTGCTCACCAGGCTGGTACTCAGAGCCATAGTGGGATGCAGGACTTGCACTTTCCTGTGAGTCTTACAGAACTTTTTAAAGAAAGCTTCCAATCATTTGATTTGGGATGGAGGCAGTATTGGAGGGATTTGGCGGATGTTTTGTGTGTGCACAGTCCTTTGCATCTATCCCTTTATGTATTTTCTTAATGGGATAGGTACTCAGAGAAAGGAAGGGTAGCTGTGGGTGTTTTTTATACAGGTGGACAAAATCAGTCATGTAAAGAATGGTTTGTTAGATTCTGATGTGGTTCATGTGGGTCAATTCATTATAGACAAATGTGTTGCATAGGTTTCAGTGGGGATGATAGAATTGGAGTGGTGAAAATGAGAGTCTGATTTGACTTGCTAAAGAGCCTTTATTATTATTACAGGGTACACTCTGAAATCCCAAGTTATTTGCAAGACTGGCACTTAGAGAAATTCTTCTTATTTAACTGAGCATATTTGATATGGAAATCAATGAGAGACTATAAACATGGACCCCCAGAATGCCATTTTGGTCATTTTGTTTTTGTAAAATCAGATTATAAAAGAATCCAGTTATACTGCATCAGATTTTTAAACGTTGATAACTGATGGACTGATATGATGTGGTAAGCAAATGTTTTATTATAATTTGATTATCTATTTCTTTTAACTATATGTTTTTGTTTCTTTTAAGTTACGACATAATAATAGATAAAACCCTCAAAAAGTCTATTATTCATAATATATCAGTGATATTTTTAGCATGGTATGAGAAGTGTGCTAGGCTGACTCTGCTAGGCAAAGCAAACTTACTTTTGTCATTATTGCCTTTTTACTGTTTGTTACAATACTGTATATTACATTTACAGTATTGAACCATCACTTGTGTATAATGTGTAGCCATAATTAATTATTTGTGATAAATATTAGTATAGTAAATACAACTTCTCTGTGTTATAAAAGTGGCATTAAGAAACAGAATTCCATAAAAGCCAAATGTATAGCATGATCATTCTAAAGCAGTCTAAAAATATGATATATTTAAGCTAAAGACACTCACAAATGCACGTTTGTCTGTATGGAGGGGGAGGGAGAGGAGGACTGGTTTATGCTTAGAATGTTTTTTGATGCATAAATAGGAGCATTAAATAATTTTGAATACCTTGTTTCCTAAAAAAGATTAGTAGCTCTTCTCTAAGTGCTAAATTGTACAAGAGTTATTATTCACACCAGTCTTCATACTGTATAGTTCCATGCAGCTTTAAATAACCAAGTCCAAATTATGCTCAGCAAGCTGTTGGGCAAGCTTGGGGAAAGCTGAAAGCTGAAGGGCCTATTTGTGCCCCAACTTACATTTGGTACAACCCCACAGGTGTCAGGCTGGGTGTCCAGGGTGAAAGGCAGCACAGAATTTAACTTGGAATGTTTTAGTTTTTATTTAACCCGGCTCTTTTTCCTGGGTTAAGCATCACATTCCAGTGTAAAGCAATAACGTGCCTATATATATCAGTTTACAAAAAGGAGCAATCCCTCCACCCCATTTCTTCTGTTCTTCCTCTCGTTTTTAGCATACTGAGCAGTTTTGTCTGTGCTTAGAGTCAGAGTTAACGTGAAACATGTTCTTAAAGAATCCTACATACTCAGTTACAAAAACTTGTGCTGGATCACAATTGGAACCATATAGTGCAAACTTTCCACATGGCATCAAAGGACAACAGAGGATAGTCTTTGTATGAAATCCACATGCTATATGATAATGGGCATAGACTATTTTCCTAAAGAGATGAGTGAGTCAGTTCCTTTTTTGGAGCATCTTGGGGCCTGCACTGCTCTAGTTTCTGAAGAGATTCCATTTGTGATGCTATATCTAACATCCGAGCCATTGGGGAACAGGGCTGCAGTAACCTTGGCTTCGAGCAACTAGAGAGCAAGCCAGCTACAGAGATTCAAACACTCAATGTGATTTTCTTTGCTTGATTTTTATACAACCCTTTTAGTTTGTTTAGGAGTGATCTTCATACTGCTAATTAGAGGGATTGAAATAAAGGTAGTTTGGACCAAGATTCATCTCCCTATCATTATATCGTAGTAACTTTGAGTTGACTTTATTCCCTTGCGTAATATAGCCACGAGAAAAGCTCTACTTTTAGATAATGTTAAGAGAGTGACAGAAAGTGACAAAAGCAAAGATTTTCAAGCCTAGAAACTCACTCAAGCTGTGAGAGTAATTTCACATTCCGAGTGAGAGAAGTGAAAGGAACACTTCCGCTCTGTTTTAGGACAAGGTGAAAGATTCAACTTTTGCAACATTTATGTTGTGAAACTGTCAGTTCTACTGTAATTAGGCTTGTGTCTGCTTAATTTAACAGTAATAACCGTGGGCTAGACAAATACAGCCTGGCAAATCTGGAGATATCCACATTATATCTGCAGGTATCAGCATCTGTGACTCATTTTTGCAGTTACAGATACAAATATTGTATCCATCCATCACTTGACAAATACACTCCAGTCCACCACATGCATGGACTATGCTCTTGTTTGGCAAGTAGTCCCATGGATATCAGCTGTTCCACAAATACCAGCAAAACTATGTGTATAGTGAGTAAGGGGAGGCAGGATCTTTTTGTGGTTCCTGCACTTCCCCCACAATGTAGGGGTGCAGAGCTTCCTGAGTGGTCAACCTCATCCTCAAGGCACTGCCACTAATTATAGTCATAGCAGAGATCTGTGGCTAAAGCTGCATTATGGCTGCACTATCTGTCTGTTGGTGCATTATGGCTGCACTATCATGTCTTGGGATAACTCTTTTAATGAGACTACTCCATGATTCATAGCTTCCAGAGTGGGATATGCTGCTCAATCTTTGCAAACTTCCTCTCCTTGGAATAATCCAAGGAAAGTGCTAATAACTTAATTACCATTCTCTGCTGGCCTTGCATGATAACATCCATGTGAGGATGGAGTCTAGTCATATAGTACTAGTAGATTTTAAAAGTCCTTCAGTCAACATGATAATATTACATCTTGGCTCCATGCTCATTGGCCATACCAAACTTTGTTATAGCTGTGTTTAATTACTATGTTTAACTCTGTTGTTAACCTTGGCTCTATTGGCATTAGATGAGCCATTTTTAAATAATTACACTAAGAACAATCAGGGGTTTTCTTTTTGCCAATTTATCACTTCAAAAAGATTAGTAATCTTCAGATTAGTTTTAGACCTTTGTCTGCAATTAGAGACATAATAAAAGTCTGATTTTGTCCGCATGCAGTTTGGTATTTTCAAAGCTATTTAATTTTCCACACATAGGGCATGACTACACTCTGGGGAAGATCGATGCTACCATGATCATTTTCCTTGGTTTGATTTAGCAGGTCTAGTGAAGACATGCTAAATCAAATTCAGAGGACATCCTCATTGGTGCCAGTACTCCTGCTCCCCATGAGGAGTAAGCAAAGCTGACTGGACAGTTTGCTCCCATCAACCTCCCAAAGTGTGGATGGCAGTGTAAGATATGTCAACGCCTTCTATGCTATTAACATAGCTGAAGTTTTGAATCTTAGGTTGATCTTCCATTCCAATGTAGACCAGGCCATATTGTCATTTCTGTGAGCAGTCTTACAGAAGTTATAAGTATTTGGAAATGTTCATTAAGTTTGCAAGATCTATTAGAGAAATATTTCAGGGACATTACAAACTTGTAAGAAATTAATTTGATTCAAGTTTTACTTTATTTAACTGTTCAAACTTGCATGAAGTCCCAGGCAGAGTTTATAGTCTTTCCTGAGAACTGATGGAAATTGTAACCTCCACTTGAAATCTCATACAAATCTCAGTCTCCAGAAAGTTTTGATGGTGCGTGTGAACTCTGTCAAACATATAATGCTAGATACAAAGGATGAGAGAGGAGATTTTTTTTCTGAATAGTATTTCTGTTTACTTCTGGTTCTAGTATCTACCAGATTTCCTCCATGCCAAAGCCTATATGCGGTCCTCATACCATAACATCCCTATCACATCTCCATGGACCCTTTATCTTCCGTTCTTTCTCCCCCCCCCCCCGTCAACTCCAGTCATTGTTTCATGACCTTTTCTACCCCAGATTTCTTTGAAGATCAAGTTTTCTGCCCCTGCAAGAAATTAGAGGAGAGGATGTACAGAAGAACTGAAGACTGAAAACACCTGCAGGTAAAGTTGAGCTTAAGCCTTCTGCGGAGTGTTGTCCTGGAGGAAGGAAAGATTGAAGCTTGAAATTCAGCTCAGTTTCACTGCACCATTAACAGGTCTGTGGTTTTGTTTCCTTACAAAAGTTTTGGACACTTCATTCCTGTGTAAGCAATTTTGGAAAGATACTTTCATCTGTGGTAGCATTGGCAGGTGAATTTATAAGCTCTATTAATCTTATTTTTAAGATCCCCTTTTGTACTAGAAATTGTTACTCTTTCGGAGATTATAAAACCTGAGTATTTGTCAGAGGTTTCAGGTTTTCAGAAACCTCTGTTCAAAAGGTAAAAAAAACCCACCCAATTATCTTGGGTTATGAGCAAACTAAGTTTGAGAATACATTTTATGTAGAAAATATTAATGGAATATTTTAGTTATTTAAAAAATATTAGATGTGAAAGTAAGAAAATTAATATTTTCCAAGCTATTCTTAGTTCTATCTGACTCCTGACCTAACCCCCACTGACTCCCAAGCTTCTAAACATTCCTGTTTAAATCAAAATAATGGGCACTTGTTCTCCTGGCAACATTTTTTTAAAACAGTAATTAGCTACTGAATTGCAAATCTGGTACTGAATAAGGGATTAAGACTTGTCTTTCCACCAGAATCCTTTTTCTATTAAGAAACCATAGACTATAGTATTTTATATAATTTTTCAGTATGAGTTGGAAATTTTCCCAGTCCAAATTCTCACTACTGGTTTGTTATACAATTATATCATTTGTCACTACTTTAAATAGGTAAGACTGGTATGTTGTTTACCTTCCTGATTAACTTCTTTTTAGAGGTCACAGGTCTCAAAACAAAGAATATTTTCTTTATAAAATATCATACAGATGTAACTCACATGCTTCATTAGATAAAATTCTTGATTCACAAATTGTCAAGTGCATATGTGCAACTATCTGGGGCCAGAAATCACATTTTCATAACACTTTACAATATGAATTAATTTAATTCGTACACCCCTATCAGCTGGATGAATGTGAAGTTGCCCATTTTAATGATCCATAAACTGAGGTATGTAAAGATTAAGTGACTCATCCCAAGTCATCAATGACTCATTATCTAAAACAGATCTTAGTGTCCTGCCCTAACCATTGGAAAATCCTTTCTCTTTTACACTACACCTCATCTATGGACAAATTCTCCTAATACACAGTTTAATACAGTTTCAATATAGTGTTTTTCCATACAAACAGATACAGAGATTTGTGTAGGGCAGCTATTCCTACAATATTGTTACTACATTGCCCCAACATGAAAGTTTGATTTTAATTTATCTGAATGAATAAAACCCTAACACTATCACTTGATAATAATTCTTCTGGGAACAAACATTCTGGCCTACAGAGGCCAGTATGTAAACTGGCATGGACTTGACCTACACTGACTTTTTTGTGTTCGCATAAAAGTTTGCATAAATTTCTTTTCATAATGGGAGCTTGTATGCCATGGTTTAAATGAATGGGTGATATTTTATAGTCTTGTTATAATAGAAATGTTCACCTTAATTATTGCAACGTGAATGGCTTACAAAATAATATATGGAAAATGAAGTAAATAATATAAACATATAATTATATTTTGTACTATAATGTCCACAGAAACATAAAACTAACAATATGACTTAAAAAATGAAACAGAACTGGAAGTGCCCTAGTTAGTTATTTTGATCCCTTGCTAGCATCCAACCCTCCTCTTCAATAAAGAAAATAAAATCCCCCATGTTTTAGGGGGGAAAGCTGTCGTATTATTACTATTACTTCTAAATACAAACCCTGAGTGCATGGACTTCTAAACAAGTGCTTTATCCTTGAAAATTAAAATAAAATATTTTCATGTAATCAGTAAATTCTGCTGTGAAACTTTATAGCAGCCACATTAAAGAATAAGAATAACTACTATTTTGAAATTCTGAATATCTTATAATTAGACCAGCCCTTAAGAAATATTCAGAGTTAAGGCACATTAAAATGTATTCCACAACATGGAGACAGCCCTGACAAAGAAACATTATTCTTAGATTTACAATTAATTACCCTTATGTCTATACCTTGCATTCAATTTGCATATCTTAAAAGTGCTGTAAATTTCATAGCATTCCCTTGTTATTTAAGATCATTACGCTTAGTAAAAGTTTCTACAGTGATAACTTTCTCTTGATTATGTAGTTGCGAGGTCAATAAATCTGGCTTTACTTTGCTCTACAATGTTATAATTTTTCTTTTTGTGTGTGTTTTTCATTATTTTGCTCCTTGTTCCTTCTGCCCTCTCATTTATAATCCCCTGAAGAACCAGTAGATAGAGAAGTCTGGCTAGAAGACGAAGTGAGTGGTCAGATTCTCAGATGTTATCTTTTTCCCAGAACGCACTGGTACTGGGTGTCTGACATGTTCTATACATCTTTCTAGTGTCAACCTCATTAAACAAATACAACTTGATGTATAGCTCTCAAGAAATGAAATTTCACGCAATGAATTTGTTCTGTTCCAGCTTCTTCTCCTCCTCATCCCCTCTCTCTCTACACTCCCCCTAGTACCGTTTTTAATCAGCAGCGATTTTGTACATTCTTGTTTTCCAGTTGTAATTTTACATGGTCACTAGTGATAATTTCGTAACATTTTTGGCACAATGTTTCAGACCTTTATAAAAGTTTCTCATTTTACATAAACTACATCAGGTTTGTTGTATTCTCCGTAAGGATTATTAGCCTTGTATAAAATTTGATATATATAGTCTTTGGAATAATGTTCAGTATGTTTACTTTGATCAGATATACATGTAATTCAATCCTAAATATGAGATACATCTGCTGTCACATGCATGTTGTAAATGTGCTGAACTTTCATAAGTAACAGGGTCTAAATGTGCTAGAAGTGTGGTTTATAGTCTAATTCAAGGTTAACACAATACCCTCCAAGCTAGAAAGACAATGAACACTTTGCCAGAATAGTAAATAGCATGCCCATCCTTTCCCCGTTCTTTAGCCTAAAACATTTTAAAGAAGACATATATTTTAAAACTAAAATAAACTCCCCATTTAATGAGACGATCTACTATTTACAGAAAAATGCCACTAAACTCAATTAGTGCTGGTCTCACCAAGGGTGCAAATTGGAGTTGTTGAATCTTTTTTTTTAATGCAGTTCATTGCAGTCATTTACTGAGTCTAGGCTGATGCTCCAGTTTTAATCATGTGTAAAAAGTGTAGCATATAAGGTAACAGCAACATGCTGTATAAGTATTTTTAGATGCTTTGCTTTAAAAATATACAGCCTGAAACTTGAATACGTTTTTCTTTAGCTTGTTTTTTATAAAAATAAAGGCATTTTATTTTTATCTTACACAGTTTCCCATTGTCCCCTCCTCAGTATTATTAATTAAAGTTATTTTTTAAAGTTAATGTGACTATCATTTCCCTGTAATATCTCACTGGAATAGTGCATTATTTAAAACCAGCTTTGGAAGAAAATAGCAGCCATTTTACACACTTGCCTCTTGCCCGGAAACAGAGTAATGGTAATCAGAAGTATAATCAGCATTATAGTAATTATTAACTATGGTTCATGAATTAAGCAAAGTTCCTGAACACTGTACTTTGCTTTCTTATAGACTTATAGTCATTTTACAATTTAAAGGTGTGTGTGTGTGTGTGTGTGTGTGTGTGTGTGTGTGTGTGTATATATATATATATATATATATATATATATAAAATGAAATTATGTTTTTATTCCCTTGGGAGTTGGTGTTGAATATGTGGGGAAGCACAGGAAGGCAAATTTAACAAATATATTCATCTCCGATTCTGAATTTGTCTCAGACCTTTTAATATATATGTAGGTTTAAGATTTAAAGTAACTACACATAGCCTGGGTTATGGGTTTGATTACAAACAAATGAGAATTTGGAACTATTCTAATATAGCAGTTCTATTTAAATGATTTTTAAAATCCTTCCCAAAATTCCATAATTCTGTTTCAAAGAGTATAACACAGCAATGTAAATTAGCTACTCCTAGAATACCTTGGCAAAAGTATTCAAGTAGCAAGAGTTTTTCTAGTCTTATGTCCTATATACATCTGTTAAATTACTCAGAGATCTCATTAAATAAAGCTAATGTACTTGTAAAACAGTAGGGAGAGACAGTATATCATTGTAACTGTTAGAAAGAGCCATTCTGGCAAGGAGGGAGCCAAGAAGGCTAGGTGTATGCTGGTCAGTGTAGATGTTTCTAGGCCATAAATCTTGGCCCTTTCCTGCCTAGTTATTGTGTATTTCTTTAGGTGAGAGATTGATTGTAGCAGTGGAAGATGAATTTGCCCACAGACCCTTTCTTCTTTTTTTTTTATACTCCTGATGCCTCGCCAAGGTGATAATGCTTTTTTTTTCTCCCTGCAATCATTTGTTTCAGATTAAAAGCATGAAGAAACATAAGAAGGCTCGTCTGCAGTCGGGCAGACATGAGGGCATGAAGACATATAACTGTCCCAGGTGTGAGGAGAGTGCATTTTACCTCTAGAGGATTTGTAACCTGTTTAACTGAAGGAGAATCATCAAGAGTAAAATTCATGGAGGAGCCCTAGTGTTTCTTATTGTGGATTTTAAGCACATTTTAATTTTTAAAAATGATGCTAAATGGCATAATATTATTAAAATATTACTCCCTTGTCTATTTACTGTTGTGCAATTCACAGGAGCAAATAATAATAATAATAATAATAATAATACCCCTGGATTATACCACGTACTGAATAGGGGAATATATGAATATATATAAATGCTGAATTTATAAGGATCAATATAGTCACAAATGTTGTACAACATGTCAGGATATCATAAAAAGCAGGCAGTTCTACATAAAATACCAGCTTAATCTTCGAGATTTTAAAGCCTCGTTAAAATGTGGATAAAGTCCATATATGGAATGGCAGCATTCAAAAGGTTGAAGTTGTATATCTGTGGTGCAGAAATCTTAGCCATTACATTTGAATGTCATTCGACTCATTTGATCACAATTGGTATTTACATGTAAAAAGTTTTATCAGTACATTATCTTACCCCAAAGTATTTGTTGTATGAAAACTATGTATCATAATGAATAAACTGCCTCTTTAGCTCATAGCATCTGTGATCCTGAAATGGATTTTGTGGTATGAGCTAATTTGTTAGGAAGTATATTACATCGCAGCATATTACTTCTGAGGCATAATTTAACTAAGCATAGGCCCCACTGTTTAACTGGGCATAACAAGAGGGATAGAAGTGACAGAGTGGCCCTTCCATGTCCAAAATAAGGTTATGGGCAGGTAATCAGATACCATAGTAACAAGTAGGGTATGGGAACCTGATTAGCTGGTTTTAAAAAACTGCAGTGCATGATTGTGGCTGCCAATCTTTTAACATTCAAAAACACATATATCATGTGCATGTTTTGGTGTTTATGTAACACAGACTTTGAAAATGATTTCACTTCTAAATAGTAAAAATATTACTTTCTCTGTTGTTTTCTTGCCAGATTTGGGATGTTCAAATAATACTTTCTGCAATCTTGCCTGACAAAGTTACTTAGTGGTAAAGAAAAAAAAACAAAAAACAAGAACATAAAAGAAGAAGATCTGGATCATATGTATTTTTTTCATCAAGAAACTTTGAAAGTCAAGCAAGTATTTTTTTTATCTTGACCTTTCTACAATACTGCCCTATATTCACAAGTTGTCAGCACATGTTTGTCTGGAGTCATCCGTCACTGCCATCCGTCACTCCTCTGCCATTCCCATCAGTCCCATTATCTGGGATCAAGAGAGAGCTGAGGATGTAGCCTGAAGGATCATTAAACCTTAGCTTCCAGGTATTGCAGGTAGTCCAGGTGGCCTGTTGTTATTTATAATAAAGAAACAACACAGCAGAACTGCTTGATAGTGGCCCATGAGGCCTCATGAAAGGACGGGCTGAGAGATGTCATCACTGAAGGACAGCTAAAAGTGGTGGACTTTCTTCCCCCCTTGCAGTAAGCAGAGAGAATTTATTGAACATCTGTTCAGTACATGGCTGGGAAGATTGATTAATTTAATTGCTCACACTTTGCTTAAGTAACATTTGAATACTTAATGTCAGGTTTGAAGGATATTACAGGGTTTCCTACACACCTTCTTTTTAAAGAGACAGAGTTTCCGATTGCTTTTGGTGTCTTTCTGGGAAGTTGAAATGCATCCTAAAATTTACTTTGTATTCGAGTCCATCAAAAGAAGCACATGGGAAATGCTGCCTTTTCATAAAAGCAACTAGCTATTTTTCATATTTTGCCCATCATTATCAATCATTAGTGTAACAAGTTTGGCTCTTCTTTACTGAGTGGTGGTAATTTTCCCTCTGGTATCAACTGTAGAGACAGTTCTGCATATTATATATTTCTGTACCCTTTAACATAATACCATGATTGTACTGAAGTAGTAGATGAGTTAAAGCTGCAATAATTTATTGCAAGTTCCATTCAGACAGTGAGTTTGGGAGGAAATTTGTGAAATCCTCACAGGAAAAAATACATTAATGGAGTAACATTAAACAATGGAATGTTTGATATAATTCCATCATCTATGGTAATAGAATACTCAAATAAAAAATATGAATGGGCTCTTCGGGGTACAGTGGTCATCATGTAAAAGAAAAATTTTACCATCTTTATTGCACCTACTTCGCATTCTAAGAATAGAATAAGATTCATTTCAGCGTTTTACAGGATCAGTCTCTGTTGACTGCTTATAAATGCAGACTATCTATTGGCGATCATTGTATGGTGGAAAATAAATGTGAAGTTGCATGTTCTACTACACAGTAAAACTGTGTTACCATCTCCATCATTGGAGGTTAACCTAATAAAAATCGACTGACTGATTTGTGGTTCTTTTAGAAAGGCATGTATTTTTTACTCCTAAAATCCTAAACCTCAGTTCTCTAGTTAAGATGTTCTTGGATCTTACTGTGCCACTGATGGTTGTAAGTCTTATGAACATATATGACATCTTTAAATATTTGACTTAGGTTTTGTGTAATTTGTTTTGAAACTGTTAGCACAGTAAATAGGCAATGATTACATAGTAGTATTACATGCAATATTCTCATAACGATGCTTAAATTTGAGAGAGTAGAGATTTAACAGTGCTGAATTACTAAATTATTACTTTCAGACAGAAAAAAAAGAAAAGCCCAGAAATGAAAGGCCTCATATAAGGTTGCATAAAACAGAGCAATGGTATCATGTAGTAGTACTTAATAATGGCACTGGCATTTTGTTAGCATCTCTACAAGGAAAAATTGTTCTTAGAAAAGGATAATCTACAGTCAAATCTGATTGAAGTCAAAAGAAACATTGGCCGATTTCTTTGAAAGATGCCCGTCTGTCCCTGAATTTGACCGTACACAATACATCCTGCAACATCGAGTCAGATTGTCAAGGCCAGAACCAGGTGCCTATGTTACTTGTATCCTTCTACATCAGTCATACTGTAGGGAGCAGACAATTAATTCTGGAGCAAAATTGAAAGTCAGAGGCAGAGTGTGAAAGAACAGAATGACAATAATAAAGTGCCCCTGCCTCACATTAATCTCCCTCACTTCAGGGCTGTCAGAGGCGGCCTGGCGGTGACTAATGCCAAGCTTTGCATACAGTGGTCACAGACATGAGCAGCATGCTCCCTTTACAGCATCCGCGATTCGCTTTGTTGAGTTTTTGACTCCTGTGGAATCATTGAAAAAACATAGCCCCCGGTCATAAGTAACAGGACCAAGTTCCTTCATCATACACCTATTGATCGATGTGCAGGATCCCAAGACTTCACTTAAAAAAATGGAAACCTGACAAATGCAGTGAGTTTAAACTAACTTTTAGAACAGATGAATTCAGCAGATAAGGGTTAATAAGTTGAGGAAATGCATATTATGTGCAAGCCCAAGCACAGAGACAAAATGATCTTGCACCTCTCTAGATTCGCTAGTCCATTAACATTGCAAAAGACTTTGATGCACATTTGGGAATTGTGTTCCATTGATTTTATTGTCATCTTTTTGCACAAATAGTAAATAGGCTAACATTTGAGGTACAGTGTAATTATTCCCGAAAAGCAAGACATCAATGTAAAGTTTATTGTTGTAGACCAGACATTTTGACAGGAATACTGTAATGTCCCAGAAGTGTCACTGGGTTACTGAAAAGGTTAAAAATTGGTGCATAGTGTCGGGGAAAAAAAGCAGTAACAACAAACAGCATTCAAGAATCTCAAGCACTTCAGTGGGAAAGTGGAAATGTGTCATTTAAGAACACTCATCTACTGTAGGAGGATCACTGTACCGAAGAAGAAAGTGAAACATACCTAATGAAAATGCTTCCTTCTCTATCAGTGTTTCAAGGCTATCTCTCATTACTTAAATTGCAGAAATAACTTTCAACTCCAGTTCCTCTTTTTATTGCATGAAAATCCCACACATGCCAATGTGTTGTGCAATGTGATATGGCTGTAACTGAAATTTTTATTTATCTTTTCTGATAATTGTGGGGAGACATTTCCACGCAAAATTAACATTCTTGCTAGGCTATTTTGCTTCTTCCTTTGGGTACAAGAGAGTCTAGGAGAACAGTATGCTTATAGTACCATTTATAGAGTGTTATATTCAACCAGGAAAAAGTATGTATAGTCTTGCGCTGTATTCAGCCAGCAAAGAAGCTTTCATCAGAATCTAAGCTAGACCAGGAAAGCAGCATGCAATAGTTTGCTGTACTATACCAAGAAAAGCACATGTTTCTTTATATATTTCTTATATTTGAATAAGATGAGAGCCAAGCATACTAAATATCCAGCCCATAAAGAAGATGAGGGGTGAAGGAATCACACTTGTGTAATCAGTTTAAAAGATTCCTGAGTATAAAATCTTCAGAAAAGGTCTTTAAAAGTGCTTAGCATTGACATAATTAAATCTACCACATTTAGGTCAACTGAGGATGCAGGATTCATACACCAATGATTTCTTCAAGACTTCTGAACAATGCTACTCCAGAACACAAATATAGATGTACTGGCATCAGTCTTCCTTTATTTTATCTGAAAATCAGTCAAAATGTTCCATAAAAATACTGTATTAATTTGGTGTTGAAAGTGATTACACTGAAAAAGGTTTCCTGTCAGTTCCAGAGCAAAACATCACATTTTCTGTTCACATAGTTTCCCTTAATGAACTTTTACAAGATATTCAGTAACAGTCAATGAAAATTGTTCAGGAAGACATATCTATTTACTTATGCTTGACTTTGGCAGATAACTTTTTGAGGTTCAATTATAACAGTCCAGTTATTATATAAAAATCTGAGTTACAGTCTGTAATCTCAGTCACTGCTTCACCTTAACAGCAGTAGATCCTTTATCCTCACTGCAGAAATTGGAGAAGGTCCAGAGAAGAGCAACACAAATGATTAAAGGTCTAGAAAACATGACCTATGGAGGAAGACTGAAAGAATTGGGTTTGTTTAGTTTGGAAAGGAGAAGACTGAGAGGGGACATGATAGCAGTTTTCAGGTATCTAAAAGGGTGTCACAAGGAGGAGGGAGAAAAATTGTTCTCCTTGGCCTCTGAGGATAGGACAAGAAAAAATGGGCTTAAACTGCAGCAAGGGAGGCTTAGGCAATGGACATTAGGAAAAACTTCCTAACTGTCCGGATTGTTAAACACTGGAATAAGTTGCCTAGGGACATTATGGAATCTCCATCTTTGGAGATATTTAAGAGTGGGTTAGATAGACATCTATCAGGGATAGTCTAGTTGGTAGTGGGTCCTGCCGTAAGGGTAGGGGACTGGATTCAATGACCTCTTGAGATCCCTTCCAGTTCTCGTGTCCTATGCTTCTATGATTCTACTATTGGTGAAACAAATTGTGAAAGAAACAAGCTTTAGAACTACGCAGAGCTCTTCTTCAGGTATAACAGAAGTTGGTCCAATATAAAATATTACCCCACCCTTTTTGTCTCTTATCTCATCTCTAACAGTTCAAGATTAAGAGAGGTTGGTGGGCTGATATAGGGAGATTTTACATTGTTTTTGCTATGCTGTATTAGTTCTGTGAACACACAAAGATCTTAATTCTCCAGCTCTGTCAAACTGCCATCATTTACATTGTATTCATGTAGGGTTAAATCTTAGTCCAATTGAAATCAACAGAAGTTTTGCTATTGTTTTCTGTGGGATCAGAATTTGACCCATAATTTTAAAAAACGAAAGAAAATCCCACAAGTAAAAAGACCCCTGCTGACTGTTTTAAAAAAACAAAACAGAACAAACCTGGGAAAGTGTGTTTTTTAGTTTTTTCTTTCTATCTTCAAAAGACATTTCCTGTTCATGCTACCCACGGTGAGGAAAGTGGAATAATGCATAAGTAAATGGCATGATCAAACACATAAAGTTAAATAAAAGGAAGCTTTGGTGACATTAGCACATTACAACACAATATAGCATATCAACTTTTCCACTGGTCTCACTTTAGCCTTTGATTTTTTGAACCTCCAAACTGTGCATGCAGACATAGTTGCACATGCAAATCTGATTATTTATGTGCTTAGCTACTCAGTTTACATCCATAGTACCATTAGTATACACAAAATTGAGCCAAAGTGCATTACACAGTATCTTAAAAAATGAAGCAATTGGTTTTTGATATACGGTTCCACATATCTATTAGGGTATGTCTACACTACAGCACTAATTTGAACTAACTTAATTCGAATTAGTTAATTCGAACTAAGCTAATTCGAACTAGTGCATCTAGACCTAAAAACTAGTTCGAATTAGCATTTTGCTAATTCGAACTAGCATGTCCACATTGAGTGGACCCTGAACCAAAGTTAAGGCTGGCCGGAAGCAGTGCCGGCAGGGCATCAGATTAGGACTTAGAGCGTGGAGCTGCTGTCTCAGGCTAGCTGAGGGCTGTGCTTAAAGGAACCCGACCCCCACCCCGGATAGGGTATGTCTACACTAGGGTATGTTCGAACTAGCGGGGTAATGTATGCATACTGCACTTGCTAATGAAGCCCAGGATTTGAATTTCCCGGGCTTCATTAGCATAAGCGGGGAGCCGCCATTTTTAAATCCCCGCTGCTTCGAACCCCATGCAGCGTGGCTACACGGGGCTCGAACTAGGTAGTTCGGACTAGGTTCCTTTTCCGAACTACCGTTACTCCTCGTGAAACTAACCATAGATAGTTCTCAGGGTTCCCCACTTGCTTGTCTACCTTGATGAGGGACAGCAAAGCAGTCCTGGCTTGGAGTGCCCTGAATGCCCATACTTGGCACATCACAGCACTCAGCCATCAGCCTGGCTGCACTTGCCGCAGGCTGCCATCTGGGGGGGTCAATCGGGGGGGCTGCAGGAGAGCTTCCATCCCGAGGAGCCCGCAGAGCCACCCCAGTCCTCCCCATCGAGGGCTCATGCCCTATTCCTCCCTCACCTCCTTCCACATACCCGTTCCTAGCCCCCCTTCCTGATATAAAAAATAAAGGACACGTGTGTTCAAAAAGAGAAATTTTCTTTATTGAACAAAACTCGGGGGGGGGGTGGATTAACCTCTGGGGACACTGGGAAAAGGAGGTGGGAGAGGGGAAGAGAGAGGATGGGAGAGGGGAGGGGGAAACCTGGGAGGAGGGAGCTGGAAGGGGGAAGCCAGGAGAAGAAAGAGGAGGGGAAGTATAAAACTATGATACACCATATCTTCAGTACAGTGTACAGACGTGGTCTCATCACCTCAAAAAAGATGTTTTGGCCTTTGAAAACACCAAATGAAATGAATGGGTAGCAGGCTTCAAACTAATAAAAGAGAGTTCTTCTTCACAAAGCAAATAGTCAACCTGTGGAACTCCTTGCCACACGAGACTGTGAAGGCTAGAACTAGAACAGAGTTTAAAGAGAAGTTAGATAAAGTCATGGAGGTTGGGTCCATGGAGTGATATTAGCCAGGGGGTAGGAATGGTGTCCCTGGCCTCTGTTTGTGGAAGGCTGGAGATGGATGGCACGAGACAAATGGCTTGGTCATTGTCTTCAGTCCATCCCCTCCAGGGTACCTAGTGTTGGCCGCTGTCAGCAGACAGGCTTCTGGGCTAGATGGACCTTTGGTCTGACCTAGTACGGCCATTCTTATGTTCTTATGTTCTAAGCTCAGGGCTCAGGGTCGGGGGTCTCAATGGACCACCTTGATTTTCATGCAAACCTGCTCCTGGGTGGCCAGACTGGCAGCTATCCTGCCGTAGATGGCGACTTTCCTGTGCCTAGTGCAGAGGTCGTGGACGTTGGAGGCTTCCCCCCAAACCTGGATGAGGTCCACGATCTCTGCACTAGACCAGGCGGGCGCCCGCCTCTTGTGCCCCGGGCAGGCTCCTGGGAGCCGCCAGCCTGGTCCCGGGAAGAGGCGGAGGGCTGGGTGGCAGTGGGTGGCTGGCTCATGCCATGCCAGGTGCAGGGTCTGCTGGCTGGGTGCTGGCAGGCTTGCACCTGGTACGGGCACAGTAGCCAGACCGTGACCCTTTAAGGGCTCCGGGGCCAGGAGGGGGGGCAGACGAGTTTCCCTGGTTGTGCCCAGAGTGGCCACCAGGGCAAGCTGGGAAGGGCCAGCCTCCCACTAGTTCGAATTAAGTGGCTACACAGTCCTTAATTCGAACTACTTAATTCGAACTAGGCGTTAGTCCTCGTAGAATGAGGTTTACCTAGTTCGAATTAAGCGCTCCTCTAGTTTGAATTAAGTTCAAACTAGCGGTTTGCCTGTGTAGCGCCTATAAAAGTTAATTCGAACTATCATCTGTTAGTTCAAATTAACTTTGTAGTGTAGACATACCGTTATATATTTGTGAGAGTTTGTGTGTCTTTCTGTCTGTCCGTTCATCTATGTGTCTGTTTCAAGAACTATGTAAGAACTAAGACCACAGCATTTGGTATGCAGCTTCCTCTTATAACTTAAAGCAAGATAAGGGTTTGGCTGTGTCAGGACAATAGGATGTGCCTGGAATGTGATTGTTTTTCATAAAATGGAAAAGGACAGTTACACTATACAATGACCACAGGGGGGCAGCAAGGGGCCAGAGATGGTGACTGGGATGGCTTTAACCCCATTAGGGAGCAGGGGGCAGGAGTGGAGAAAGGGACAGCTATCTACTATATATTTCAGATAGTTTATCTATGTGTTTGTCTGTGTTTCTGTCTGTTTCCCAGCCGGTGGACATGCACTCCTTCCCGAGCTGTGCCAGCAGGAGCTATAGTGGCCTTGGACAGACGATTCTCATCTGGCTCCAAGCTGCTGCAATATGAGAGGGATGGGGGTGTCTTCTCTCCCCATGGAAGCCTGCATACTGAACCCCACATCCTGAGCCCCACCCAGAGCAATGATTTTATTTGCAATCACCTGCCTTGAGAAGTATTGCTTATGGTGACTAGTCTCGCACCCTGACACATGTTCAAACAGTCTATCAGTGACTTTCTCCCATAGGCATATTGTTTGAGGTAGTCTGTATAGGAAGACAGATGTCCACTTCTGTAATGGAAACCACTGTTCCCCCACAGTACTGTATCTAGCTGTACATTTATTCCAAAGACTAGAACACATTTGCATGGGTGTGACTTTAGTATCAATGTGATGTTTTTGCTGTAGATAACAGAGCTTATTTAACTTGTTTTGTTCTTTCCATGAGAACTTCCTATGCCCTCCCTATACCCCCACCCCCCGCCCCAGGTTGCTGTGTTTTCTTTTCTTGGTCACAGAACATTGTAGCCAATGCCAGAACATATAATCAGCTTTTGAACATAGAGGAAACCTCTCTATGAAGGTGGCTGATGTCATAGAATCATAGCATCCTAGAACTGGAAGGGACCTTGGGAGATCATCAAGTCCAGTCCCTTTCCCTCACAGCAGGACCAAGCACCATCTAGGTCATCCCTGATAGATGTCTATCTAAACTACTCTTAAAAATCTCCAGTGATGGAGATTCTACAACCACACTAGGCAAATTATTCCAGTGTTTTACCACTCTGACAGGAAGTTTTTCCTAATGTCCAGCCTAAATCTCCCTTGCTGCAATTTAAGCCCATTGCTTCTTGTCTTATCCTCAGAGTCCATAGGAAACAGTTTTTTGTTGCTCTTCTCTGTACCTTCTCCAATTTCTCCACATCTGTCTTGAAATGCGGTACCCAGAACTGAACACAATACTGCAATTGGGGCCTGATCAGTGCACAGTAGAGTGGAAGAACGACTTCTCATGTCTTGCTCACAACACTCCTGGTAATGTATCCCAGAATCATGTGTGCTTTTTTTTTTTTTTTTTTTGCAACAGTATAACACTGTTGACTCACATTTAATTTGAGGTCCACTATGACACCTAAATCACTGTCAGCCTGATGCCGTGTCCAAAAGCTGAGGTAGGAAAGGATTTTTAGAATCAATTTGGGAATTGAAAATCTTTTTGTATACTTGAGGTAAGAGCAGTGCAGCACAATTTCTCAGATCCCATTGGCTATCTCCTCCCACAGCTCAGAGAGCCACATGGAATAGAGTGATCCATGGCTCCTAGAAGGCAGGGAAGCCTGAGAGTGCTGTTGTCCACGAGTTGCTTAGGTAAGTGCCACCTGGCCTCAGTCTGACTCTGGCACCCCACTCCCTCTCACACCTCAGCTACCTCCCAGGCCCTGCACGTCTTCCTTCAGACCAGAATCCTCTCCTTCACCCATACTCTCCCTCCGAGACCCTTCACTCCAGTCTCCTGCCCTTGGTCACCCTCAGACCCTCTACATCCTCTTCCCCCACCCTGCCCCAAGTCACACTCCTTCCTAGACCCAGAACCCGCTCCTGCATCCCTCTCCCAGGCCAGAATTCTCTCTTGCATCCATATCCCATCCTGGACACTGCACCCCAATCTCCTGCCCCAGGTCCCAACCCCCTCCTTCACCCAAACTCCCTCTCAGACCTCACACCCTCTCCTGTATCCGAGGCCCCTACCCTGAGCTCCAAACACCATCCCAGACCCTGAACCACCTCCATAGAAATGTGCAGCCCTTGACCTCTCTGTTCAAAATCTTGGATTGTCCCCCATTAAAAATTATTTCGCACCCCTGATTTAAAGGCAATCCAATAGGGATTCAAATCAGGTTTCAGCAATTGGATAGAGAACTTAAGGAAACATAGAACACTTTCGCTGAGGTGAGCTGAAACTTCTCATTCCTAAAGATTGAATAACTGTGTCACTGAGTTCTGCCTATCTCCTCAATATTTCTGATTGGCAGTATATAAGCACTTGGGGTGGGTTTGAAAAGTTTTAAGCATTAGCCTGTCTGCCTTTGAAGTTAATGGGAATTTTTACCACCAACTTCAGTGAGAGAAGGGTTAGGATAGTGCTGAGTGTTTTTGAAAATCCAACCACTGAAAATTGCTTTCAGATTTTCCTCACCAAGAAGACTTGCTCTTGGATGTAGAATAAGCAGAAAAAGCCTTTTGTATCCAAGTAGTTGTGAAAGATTTAATAATTTATGACCATGATTACAGATGATCAGTAGCTGCGAATTCATTTATTAAAATATCCATGCCTAGATATTGAAGAGACCAGTCCAGTTCCTAAAGTCTAGCTAGCTCCTTGACTGAAACGTTCTTGTTTTTTAAGATAACTACTTCTAGTGCATGTTAATTGCTCCTGCAAAGATCTTGTGTCTTGTTCTCACAAAATGGGACTTCACATAGGTTTTTATGTACCAATTCCAGTGTAGTAACTATGAGATTTCAGCTGGATTTGATGACAACTACTGCTAAGGAAGGAGCAAATCCTGAGATGCTAAGTTCCTACATAAATAAGAAACAGTAAATAAAAAATGGAGCATTAAGCAAAGGGACACAAAAACATACTGGGTGATAATGTAGTTTTTTCTTTCTAAAACTAGGTCCTTTTGTCTATTGGAACATTTTGGTGGGAATAATATGTTATTTTTGTATGGTGTGAATTGGAATTTTGATAGACAGACGAAGCTGCAATCCAATTCTAAACTATAGATTTCCAAGCAGATTGATGCAACAAATTGTTAGCAAATAGCAGTTTGCAATTTGATGCTAATTAGACATAAGGCAAATATGTGCCATGACAAATTAGCAGCAAACCATACTGAAGAGGATTAGCAAGAGCTGGCACAGAGACTGCTCGATTTTGCATACTTTCTTGTCTTAGTTGAGGAAGCCTGAGCCAGTTTTCCTTCTCTGTAAATAGGAAACCAGACCAGAGATCACAAGCATGCTAGGATGCCTTTAATTGCATATTTGAAATGTTTTAAATGTTTTTTAATCCCATGGAAGTTTTTCTCATACCAGGTTTATTATCTTGGGGGATGATCAAGAACTTTGTGCATTTAATGTTAGACTAAATACAATATGAGGTATGTAACTCATGGGGATATTTACTTATGCAAGTCTGCTGAACTTCTAGATATAAAACATAAATCCCCATTCTTATTCTAAACACCTTTGGTTAATTTCCTGTCAATCTGAATATTTTTCAGCAGACTTAATTACTAATTTCATTAACAAATTAATTTTTGCTAGAGGATAATCACATTTTCCATTGATGCACACCATGCTGTTTTAGTATTTAGAATCTTGATCAAACTCATCTGACTATCTAGAAGTGATAATTTGTGTTTACAATTCATAATGAAACAGCCAGCCAGTCTTTAACCCAATTCTTCAGAGATATACCTGAGTACAAATGTAACCATAAGCACATATAGTTTTACATAAAGGGAAACTAATTTTACATAAAAGGAAAATAAAATGAGTGCAATGTAATTTCATACCAAAGAGGAATATTCAATTTGTATATATGCATGCAGGTGACACAAAATGGTACATGCATAATTTGAGCATGTAGAGACAGTAACTTCAAAATCATTC
The DNA here is from genome assembly GCF_052426305.1 of Pelodiscus sinensis. Lineage (NCBI taxonomy): Eukaryota > Metazoa > Chordata > Testudines > Trionychidae > Pelodiscus > Pelodiscus sinensis. Next base: position 27,869,429 of record NC_143063.1, on the reverse strand, counting down.
AAAGTAACTGTTTGTGCAAAGGAACAGCTGGATTTGTAACTGGTTATTTGCACATGCCGTTACCATGATTGGGCATGCTGTTTCAATAATAATATATGCAAATTATATTCAGATAATGTATGCATGCAATTTATTGTAGTTATAGATAAAAACAATTCATCACTCCAGTTGGGAAGCATTTGTCTTCCATGTTAGAAAACCATCTTTGAGGCAGGACTCCAGGATCTATATTCCAATCGGGCATAGATCTGTTGTGTGATCTTGAGTAAGACATTTCCTCTTTCTGTGTGTTTGTTTTTCCAGCTGTAGAATGTGAATAATAATACTTGTGTAAAGTGCTTAGCCATTCTGGACATAAAGTTTATATTGTAAATAGCATGTGGGTTTGTGGATGAGCATGTGGAGTTAATATTTTTTATATTGAGTTAAAAAGCAGTAGCAAGATGCAAGTCCAAATTGCAGTAATTTTGTAATGGACCTGGCCTTTCGTATATATAACCAGGCCTGCCAAAATGGGGAGCAAAGGAAAAAGTTGCCCTGGGTCCTGGTGACTTCAAGGGCCCTGGGACTCCTGACCACTGCCACCGCCACAGTACTAATGGCAGTTGCCTAGAGCCCTGAGCCCTTTAAATCACTGCTGGAGCATGGCGCCCTTCTGCTGGAGGTCCCGCCCCTTCTGAGATCATGGAGCTGCCCTCTACCTCCCGTCTCCTTGCCAAGGGGCCTATTCAGGCTGTTAGCTCACCTGTATTTAATTAACTTCTCCAAGTTCTGAATTAAAAACTTAGTCTCTTGAAATTCCATTGACAATTTTTTTAGTATTGAGAATATTAAACACAAGAAACACTAAAATGCCTTATTGTTAAGATTAAATAGTTTACATTATTTTCTTGAATTGGGAATCCGAGGTGTAAACCACTATTCGGGCCAGTTTCTCACTTGATCCAGTTTCTCACTTGATGAGCACTTAGTAAGTTTAATTTCTAGGTATAGAAAATGACATGGTTATACTTCACAAAATCAATGGGTAGATTGATAATTCTTAAATACTATTCTGTTTTCCATGTCTCAATTTCTAGTGAATACAAAATAATTTATTAGATGGTTTAAGATTATTACTTGACTAAAAAGATTCTTTTAAAATTCTCAACATTCTATGACCATATATGGACCAAAAATTGTATTGTAAAAAATTCAGAGGGATTAAGACATTATGTGGTTATGTAACCACAAACAGTTGAGAGAGCAAATTAAATCAAGTGGAATAATAATAATAAATTAATCACTACAGATATTTAATTTCTTTCTTTAATCATAAAAAAGAGTTCCTCAGTTTTAAAAATGATCTGTAGCAAATTTTGCCACAAAATCCTCTTTATGTATAAATAATATAATTCCCATTAAAGATTATTTTTTAAAAAAGTAAGGCAGTTACACTACAACAAAAGTTTATTATATGCTATTCGGCTATGTCTACACTACAAATTTGCTCGGCAAAAAATATGCTAACGAGGGACACATTTGCATGAGTCACAATCTCATTTGTGGAAAAGGGTTTTTTGTGCAAAAAGAAAATGTCCACAATGCTTGTTTTTGCGCAAAAACGGACTGCAGAAAATATGCAAATGAGATCACGACTCATACAAATGAGTCCCTCATTAGCATATTTTTTGCGGTGAAAACTCATAGTGTAGATGTAGCCTCTGTGTGAAATTTAAAAAACATTGTATTATACGTATTCATTCTGTGCACATCTATGGCTTGGCCCTGCAAATTATTCAATGTTGGACTAGGTTTGGAGTTAAAAAAGCTTATAGATACGTGTTGTACTAGAACTACATCATTCTTTTAATGTAATATTTATTCTGCACTCCTTCCCCTTACTACTGTTTTTTTCTTTCACTGTTGTCTCTCATATGAACTTCAGGTCCTGATCCTGCAATTGATCCCTTATGCCCATGTCAAGTTCCACTGAAGGAGGTTGTCTCCCTGCTGGCACAGAAAACTGTCTGGGTAGATCAGATTGCGGGACTTCTTTTCTGGGGCTCTTTCAACAGTGTTAGTATCTTTCTTTGCTTTTGGAGATGAAAGGCCAGGCATACTTATGGGCATTACAAACTCATAATTAGAGCCCTGCGTGGATACAAAATTGATGTCCATATCTGCATTTGCAAGTATGATCTACGAATGCAAACATCCATGGATGTAAATTTGCAGGGTTCCAGATTAAAAAAAAATGTATCCACATCTGCATTTGTACTCACAAAAATGGATGTGGAATCCCATGGAGATGAAGCAGATATCTGCAAATTTGCAGGGCTCTACTCATCATGAAAATATAATCTTGTTACTCCCTTATACAATATGTTGCTTTTCTTAATGTGTCATATGAACATCTTTTTACCTTCAGTGTACTGATATACATTTAATTTTCCCATTCTATTATGCTCTCAAACAACATTTCTAGTCCCCTTTCTCTTTTCTCCACACAAATGCTTTTATTGATACTGATTTGGTAATGGGAAGATGTTGTTGGCCCCCCAAATTAGCATCTGTTACTTTGGCCACATATTGTTCCTCAGTTTCTGAAGTTTGCCCTCTCATGATTAGGCTTTTCAGAGGCATATGTTACACTAGTTGATCTGTGCATTATCACAGTATAGAGGGACATCCTTAAGTACGAGAGCCCATTTTCATTGGAGCTACACTCAGTATTAGATATTAGTTCCAGTTTTCTGAAAGGATTCAGTAATTTACATTATCTACAACTTTTTCCTTATTTATTCAACAGGAAAGATACTTACTTTATTTCTAAGGCAACAACCTGCATTAACATTAAGAAGGGATGTTTTGCCTTGGCTAAAAATACAGGCACTCTGCTCTCTGTGAAGGCATCAATATCATCAATATGGAGTTCTTGGCAAAATAGGAATGTGAATGAATGGAAGGAGTATGATAACCTGTTAATTTATAAATTTGGGCTAAGTGTACAATTAGTTGAAGGTTAGTTAGTTTAAATGGTTATAATTTGTCAAAGAAAATCAATTTCAACCCAAGAGTCAAATTTTGTGTCTTCCTCCCTAAAAGGTCAAGTGAGCTTGGCTCAAAAAATTTCTGCCCTTATTCTGGTTCCAAGGAAAGCCCATATCTTAGATCTTCAATGAGAGCATTTTGGAGGTAAGTGCATGGCTGCCTTTTTCGTATTCATGTACAAATGCCCTTAAATTGGCTATTGCCCCAGTATAGTTTATTTTCACCTTTCTGGCTGCTTAAAGCCAGAAAACAAACATGTTAACATCCATCCCCTTGACTTGACCAGACAGCCAGGGGATAGGTCTCTTTGGAGCTTTTAAGGTTCTTCTTTGAGTGAATGGACATTTGATACCCAACCTGCAATCTCAATCCTCCTCCCTCCCTTCATTATCTGCTTTTGCCCATTGCTGTGGTTGTGTTATGGCTTGTGTTATGGCTTATGGATGCTGTTCCAGTAACCAAGTGGGGATAGAAAGGACATTTTCTTAATGGCAAGTTGGCTCGTCTTCAGTCCATAACATATCTAGGAGGCTTAGCAAATGAGATGTGGTTGGTGGTTTTCATGTGTTTGTCTCAACTTTTGTAGGTTGCAGGGTGGATTCTTTATAGTTTTTATGGATTGTAATTCCAAGACTGTGGCCAAATGGTAATTAACCTGCACCTGATGTTTAACACAGGATAGGACTCAGTGTCTTTGCATAGTGTACCCCATTCATTTATGCCACTAAGTTTAAGCTGTAGAGAAGGCAGGAGGAATTTTGATGTTTGGTTCCAAATATCTTGGTTGGCTGCATGGAGAGACCCATCTTAAATTATAGATTTAACTTGCGTGCTCTCCATCACCTCATTGGTAGTAGTTTGGGTGAGGGGACTGGATGGTATCTTCATTTCCCTTCATTTAGCCTCATCTACTGCATTGTGTGTCCTTTCTGCTTTACAGTATGGACTTATCTGTGCGGCAGTTCAGCCCTTTAATCTGTACTGGCTTGTGTTTTGTGTTTCAGTACTTAAAAGAAAAGGTTTTTTTTCTGGAAATTGTTTATCTCGTTTTTTTAAAATTCTTTCTTTCTTGTTTGCTTTCCAAAAACAGAATACAGATCTCTACACTTTTTATAAAAAGTATAATGAAAACAGTAGGTAGGGGTTTTATGCAATTTCTGTTGGCTGTCTCTGCAACTGGATTGCCAGGTGTTCAGTTTTCAAGTGGAATACCCTGACAAAAAGGGACCCTGGTGTAGTCAACACTACTGACCAGGCCATTAAAAGTCTGGTTGGCAGTTCAGCGGGGCTAAGACAGGTTCCCATCCTGCCCTCATTCTGCTCAGCTCCCAAAAGCAACTGGCATCTCCCTCCATCCCTCTAGGATCAGGGGTAGCCAGGAAGATCCAGGAACTGTCCCTGCCCCAACCGCTGGCACTGTGGCCAATGGGAACTTCAGGGGCAGTGCCTGTAGGTGTGGGCAGTGCTTAGAGCTTCCTTGGCTGTCCAAGCACTGGGGGGCTGTAGGGAGATTTTGTTGCTTCCAGGAGACACCTGAAGTCAGCACTGCATGGAGCCCATATCCACTCCAACCTCCTGCCCCAGCCCTGATCTCCAACCCACATTTGGAATCCCTCAGCCCCAGCCCTGACCTCTTTCCTGCACCCAAATTTCTCCTGGAGTCTGCACCTTGCACCTCCTCCCACACTCTAACCCCCTACCACAGCCCTGAACCCTTTCCATTGCCAAACTCCCTCCCAGAGCCTACACCCCCAGCCAGAGCTCTCAACCCCTCCAACCCCAGACTCCTGGCTGGTGAAAATGAGGAAATTATGTAGGGAGGGGAAATTGAGTACAATTGGGGCCAGAGGAAGGGGCAGAGTCTGGGTGTTTAGATTCTTGTAGTTAGCAACCCTACTCAGTAACAGTTAATCAATAATGTTAGAGTAAATACATCCCTGGTGTATGTCTATTCGTGTAAATGGAGTTACACCACAGATGAATTTTTTCCAACTTTGTTAAACTCTATTAAGATCGGGGTGCATTTGGCCCATTCTCCCCAGAAAAAAATGTGTATGTTCACTGAGGACATACTTAATAACAACACTGCACAGGAGTAATCTCAAAAGGCCAGACATTTAAAATCAGTCTCTAACATTGCAAGCATGTTTTGTGTCACTCAAATAGGTAAAGTGCACGCATGCTGGCATTTTCTAGGCAAGTTGTGAGTACTTAGACATGTAACTAAATTATTTGTAAGCCATTTGTTATCCAAACTAGAAGTAAAAATGAGGACAGCTGAAGATCTGGTTCCAAGCCTCTTAGGTGTGATTGTTGCATAAGCAACAAAGGGACCAGGAGAGGGAGGACAGAAAAGTGATTTTTTCCTACAGTACATATTGTTTAAGAGTGATACTTGACAGTGACCATTACAACATCTTTCAGACTGTACTATCAATAGTCTTCTACTATATATTTGAGAGCGTCTGTCTGTCTAGTGGTTGTTCAAGAACTCCTCCTAAATGGTAAGAGCTTTAATAATCACATTTTATATGCAACTTCCTCTTATTGTAGCAAGCAAGGGTTAGGTTGTGCAAGGACAATGGGATGTGCCTGGAATGCATTTGTTTTTCATAACGTGGAAAGGGAAGGGGCTTTTGGAAGGGACAGTTATGCTGTATAATGACCACCAGGAGGTTCCACCTGAGCAGACTTGGCAGGCTCCTGCATCCTCCACACTCTATCCCCCTTCCCTGAGCCTCTCCTTACCCCCAAACCTTGACTCCAGCACCCGCACAAACACAGTAATTCCCTGCCCTGAACCCTTCCTCACCCTCCAACCCTGACTCCCACACCCACAACCCCACTTCCCCAAACCCTTGCCTTGAGTTCTTCCTTACTTCCAAAGCTTGACTCATACACACCTACAGCTCTCTGCTCTGAAAGACCTAAGCAATGCCAGACAAATTTTCTAGTGGTATTATAAATACTAAGATATACTAGTCTGATATTTTCCCCAGTCTTTGAAATATTTAACATTGGCTAGAATGCCCACATACTCATCAGATATTTTCCTTTCTCTGCATATCCAAAATTCATCAATGGATAAAAACAAAACAAAAAAGAAATCTGGAAAATAAAACAATTTTTCATCCTGTGGTAATTTATAGTTGCTTCCTTTTATCTATTTAAGATGCTTGAGTTCACATTGTTTGCAAATTTTTCTTGACAAGTACACCTATTTATTATTACTAAGCATTCTTCTTAGGAATGTCTGAAATGTCACATCTATTGTTTTAAATAAGATCATAAAGTTAATTTTTAACCACACAAGTGATACACTAACAATAGAGCAAACAAAATGTAATTAATAGTTTTATGTCATTCATCAAAACCATTTTATTTTCTATCATCATCTGCCAAATGGGAAATTGTTTTGACTTAAATTAAACATTTTCAGTTAATCAAACCACTTATTGTTGTAGTATAAAGCATATGTACTATTATATATAGTGTGTATGCATTGGCTTATAAATATATATTGTGTGTATAATGCACACACATCACTAGATGTATGCAAATCCCTCATTTGGGAGAAAATGAAATACATATCTGTTTGCATTATATATATAACAGAAATTGAAACATCATAGCTATTGATAACCCCGATACATAAGTTTTAGCGTTTGGGTTAAAAACCCACCTTTTTTGTCACCTCTTATATGAGTTTTGTTTTAATTTTTATTATTAAATTCATTGATTTAACTGATAAAGCTTTTAAAAATATTTGTATCTATATTTCATTTTGTGTCTTTCCTCTTGCCTCTCTTTGGCTGTCTCTGCAGTTGATATTATCTCAAGCACAGGCTAATGTAGTGTTAGATTATTGGCACAGTATAAGGATATTTTGAATGTACAGAGACATGCATGGTTCTATGCTCGGTTTAATATTGCACATAACGTTTAGTCATTGAGTATAGAATTGTATCAAAATTAAAACCTGGTTACTGGGGTACCTCAGAAGTTTGAAATGATACATTTAACAAAGTAGAGCAAAATAATTTAAAGTTGCCTTTTTAAGACTCCATTCAGTTAAGTATGTAAGCACTTGCTAAACTGGTGTCTTAAAGAAGCTGAAGAAGCCAAAGAAGTGGAAGAAGCCATCAAAGCTAGACAAGAACGAGGAGGAGCCATAATGTAGTCACCTGAAGAAAGAGATCTCATTCATTCCCCAGATGTGCAACCTTTACAGACATCTAGCATATAGTCTTGGTGAGAAACACTTGATAGATGAAATACTTAGCTTTTGTGAAATTATTTGGTTTTGTCATGCCTTTCTTTTATAATCTTTTATATATTCTTGCACACAATAATTTTGGTTTGGAAAAGAGCAAGCCAGGGACTGGTTGGTTTTCAAGCAAATGAGGATTGGGAGAATACTAATGATATGTTATATTGCAGTTAGTAAACTCTATTACAAAAGCTTATGGAGCAATGCTATCAAGTTTTGAAATATTATTAAGTCTTTGGAAAAGAAATCAATTTCAGCTCATTTGCCAACAATGATTAATTCTAACATTAATGACCTGATAAGCAACAGATGGTAGAGACTTTTAATAATTGTGTAGTGTTGTAGAGGCAAGTTATGTAGTGATACTATGTGATTATGCATTAAAACAGGACTATAAATTACAAGCATACTTTAAAAAAAATGAAGGCCACGGTTCTGAATTGTGACACTCAGAATTCTACCTTTTTCCATGGCCTATTTCTGCAAAGCTTTTCATGAACTTGTCAATTTTGGATTTTAAAAAGCCCTATGGTTCCTCCTGGAAATGAAAGCCTACTAAACCTTACTTCAAAACCTGCTAAACTCCTTGAAACAATAATTACAAAACACATACATTTATAGATAGATAAACATTGGAGTGTGTCTGTAAGTCTGTTTGTCTGTGAATCTGTTTGTTCAAGAGCTCCTCCTGAACCAGGAGAGCTAGGACCACTGATTTTTATATGCAGCGTCCTCTTATTCTATCTTAAACTAAGGCACAGTTTGGTTGTGGCAGGAAAATGGGAAGTGCCTGAAATCTGATGATTTTCCAGAACATGGAAAAGGGAGGGGGCACAGAAAGAATGAGTGCAGGAAACACTGATACTGCAGAGTGACAACTCCAGGCAGCTGCAGCAGGAAAACACTGACTACCTGCAAATGGGGCTCTTCACCCTGCTGCCCACTGGAGAAGGTAAGTGCCTCTCTGCTCCAACACCCTTCCCTGACCCTTGGCCATTGCACTGCACAGTAAAAGCACTGCCGACCCCCACAGAGGTGAAATCTTGCCTTCACTAACATCACTGGGAGTTTTGCCATTTATTTTAATGGGGCCAAGATTATATCGCTAATTATCATCATTGTGGCTACCTCATTGAAAAAGTCAATTCTATTCACAGTAATGGTCCAAAAAGCACACAAAATAGCTAGATGAATAAAGAACAGGATAGAAAACAATACAGAGCATATTTTAATGTCAATAAGTGACACACCTGCTCCATGAATACAGTGCTGAATACTCCTCTCCTTATATGAAAACAATATAGAGCAGAAACAAAAATGGTCCAGAGTCCAGCTACACAAGTGACCAGAAATGTGGAGAGACATGCTTATGAGGTTAAATTGAAAAGAAAGAGACACGCTTTAAGACAAGAGAGGAGATGGATAAAAGGGGACAAAATAATGATGTATTAAAATAATAAATGAAGTACAAATGGAAAAGATGGCTCTCCTGTTTCACTTCTCATAATGTGAACATCAGGGGACATCCCATCCAATTGCATGGCATCAAATTTAAATAGATAAAAGGACTTTTTAAAAAAATATACAGTTCATTGGAACAGTGAAAGTCGTAACCAAAGGATATCATTGGACCTAAGAATATAACAGGTTTCTAAGTGGAAACACCCACAGTTACACTGCACAGGATAAAATAGTAGAAAAACTCTCAGGGCTAAATTTCTCTCATGGAAGGCTATTGGAAAGTTATCCATTCAGGCAGGGGCGGATATAGGGCAGGATGAACGGGGCAGCCGCCCCGGGCCCCGCGCCTAAAAAAGCCCCGCGCATGCACCGTGGTGCCACCGCGCATGCGCATGGCATCACGGTGCATGCGCCATGGCAAAGGGGGGGCCCCGCGGAGTTACGCTGCCCGGGGCCCTGCAAAACAGTCATCTGCCCCTGCATTCTGGAGTTTTAGGGGCCTTCTTTGGAAACATGTAGACCCTGCCAACAGTGGAGACATGGTACTTGACTAGGTGAATTATTTCTATGATTGAGCACCACAAGAAGCAAACCATGCCAGAGGGAGAGGGGAGGCAGAGGTACCTGTAATCCAGCAATGAAAATATGGGGGGGGCATATGACCCCCAGATGCCTCCCCCATCACCTGAGTATAGCTGTTCCTGCACAATTTTGATGACCTCCATTTCATTAGGACTCTGATTTTTAGGAAAGCACTTAACATGTATTTAACTTGAAATCAGTGTGACTTGAGCAAGTGTTTAAAGTAAAGCAGGTGATTAAACACTGTGCTGAATAGAGGCCTACAGAGACATAGCATTTTAGTTCTTCCAGTTTATTAAAATTATGATCTCCAATTGCTAAGGTACTTTTTTAAACAGATTTTTATTTTGTACTTGCCTCGTACAAATATTATTTGAAAACTAACCAGTCCTTAGCTTGCCCCCTTTCAAGCCAAAATATCAGAGCAAGAATATATAACCCATAATGACACAAGAGTATATATATGCCAAGTGGTCCCATAGCAGCAAAATGTTTCTTCAAGCAAGTGATTCTCATTAAGACTGTATTCTAACAAAAGAACATAAGTATGGCCATACTGGGACAGACCAAAGGTCCATGTAGTCCCGTATTCTGTCGTTGAGCTGTGGTCAACATCACATGCCCCAGAGGGAATTATCAGAACAATTAATCATCAAGTGATCCCTCCCTTGTCACCCATTCCCAACTTCTGACAAACAGAGGTCAAAGACACAATTCCCACCCATCCTGGCTAATAGCCATTAATGGACCTGTCCTCCATTAATTTATTTAGGGTTTTTTTTAACCTTTTTAAAATGTTGGTCTTTACAACATCCTCTGGCAAGGAGTTCCACAGGCTGACTGTGCTTTGTGTAAAGTAATCTTTTTGTTTGTTTTAATTTCCTTTGGTAACCCATAGTTCTTGTGTTATGGGAGCAAGTAAATAACTTTTTCCTTATTTACATTCCCCACACTGGTCATTATTTTATACACCTCTATCATGTTCTCCCTTAACCTCCTCCATTCATCTTTTTTAAGATGAAAAGTCCCTGTTTTATTAAACTCTCCTCATATGGCAGCCATTCCAAACTCCTAATCATTTTTGTTGCTCTTTTCTGAACTTTTTTCCAATGACAAAATACCTTTTTGAGATTAGATGATCCCATCTGCATGCAGTATTGAAGATGTGGGTGTACCATGGATTTATATAGAGGCAATAAGATATTATCTGTTTTATCCTCTATCCCTTTTTTAATGATTCCTAAAATGCTGTTTGTTTTTTTGAACTGCTGCTGTACATAGAGTAGATCTTTTTAGAGTATTATCCACAATGACTCCAAGAGCTCTCTTTTGTTTGGCAACAGCTAATTTAGTCCCCATCATTTTATACGTACAGTTGGGATTATGTTTTCCAATATACATTACTTTGCATTTATCAAAGTTAAAATTCATCTGGAATTTTGTTGCCCAATCACCTGGTTTGTGAGATCCTTTTGAAGTTCTTCTCAGTCTGCTTTGGACTTAACTATATTCAGCAGTTTAGTATCATCTGCAAATTTTGCCACCTCACTGTTTACCCCTTTCTCTAGATCATTTAAGAAAATGTTGAATTGGATTAATCTCAGTATAGACCCCTGCTGGATACTACTAGTTACCTCTCTCCATTCTGAAAACTGAGCATTTATTCCTGCCCTTGGTTTTCTGTCTTTTAACCAGTTACCAATCTATGAGAGGACCGTCCCTCTTATCCCATAACAGCTTACTTTGCTTAAGTAAGGTGTTTTGGGTATGTCTACACTACAGTGTTATTTCGAAATAAGCTATTTCGAAATAGTTAATTTGAAATAGCATATTTTGAAATAACGCATCTACACACAAAATGCATTTTGAAATAGAGTTTTGCTATTTTGAAATAGCATGTCCACACTGAGTGGATGCTGAATCGCATTTAAGGCCGGCCAGAACCAGGCAGGGCATCAGGTCAGGATTTACTTTGTGTGGCTGCTGGCTGAGGTTATATAAGGTCTGTGCTTAAAGGGACCCCCCTGGACAGCCGGTACTCAGGTTTCCCTGCTTGCTTGCCTACCTCGATGAGGGACAGCAAAGCTTTTTGTCTCTGCATGTTCTGGTTGCTTTCACTCAGGACACCACAGCACTCTGCAACGTGGAGCCATAGCTGCCCCAGGGCACTCTGGTGCTTCTTTTGGATGCATTGCTGTGAGCCTGGCTGCCCTTTCTGCAGGCTGCCATTTGGGATGTCCTTTGGGGGCCTGTCAGTATCCAGGAGGCCCTGCGGGAGAGCTTTCACCCTGAGGAGCACTAAGAGTCTCCCTGATCTGCCCCACTGGGGGCTTCTGCCTCATTCCTCCCTCACATCCTTCCACTTACTCCCCTCCCAACCTGCCTTCCTGATGTAAAATAAAATACACAGTTTTTTTCATAAACACAAACTGTATTTAACAAAACTTGAGGGGGGGGGGGAAGAAACTCTGGTGAGACTGGGAAAGGAGGCAGGAGAAGGGAGGACAGGAGTGGGAGAGGGGAGGAGGAAAAGTGGGAGGAGGGAGCTGGCAGGGGGAAGCAAGGGGAAGAAGGGAGAGGGGAAGCTCAGGGTTCGGGGTGGGGTGGGGGTTTCACTGGACCAACTTGATTTTCATGAGAACCTGCTCCTGGGTTCACATGTGGCCTTTGGTGGCCAGGCTGGCAGCTATCCTGCCATAGACAACCACATTTCCTCCATCTAGTGCAGAGATCATGGATGTAGGGGGATTGCCCTGCAAACCTGAATAATCCATGATCTTCACCTTGGGCCGGGAAGGCATCCACCTTCTCCATGCCCTGGCAGACTCCTGGAAGCTGACAGACTGCTCCTGAGGAGCGGTGCAGGGTTGGCTGGCACTGGCTTGCTGGCTCATGTTTTGGGGCCACTTTGTCAGGGGCAGTGACTGCTGGCTCTGGGCTGGCAGGCTTGGAGCTGGGCACTGTGGCCAGAGTCTACCCCTTTAAGGGCTACGGGGAGGGGGAAGGGAGAGGAGTGTTCTTGGTTGAGGCTGGAGTGGCCACCAGGGCACCCTGGGAAGTCTGGAAGCCCCTTATTTCGATAAAAGTGTTTACACAGCCCTTATTTCAAAATAGTTATTTCAAATTTGGCATTATTCCTCATAGAATGAGGTTTACCAAATTCGAAATAAGCACGCCGCTATTTTGAATTAATTTTGAAATAGCAGTTTGGCTGTGTAGACGCTAGTAAAGTAATTTTGAAATAAGGGCTGTTATTTCGAAATAACTTTGCTGTGTAAACATACCCTATATGTCTAATATGAATATTTTGACAATCTGTTGCACCTTGAATTTTGCTGTGACAGTAGTTGTACTTTTCCCAGGCTGGGAGAATGGCTCAAAAGTTTGTCTCTCTCACCAACAGAAGTTAGTTGCCTCATCCACCTTATCTCTCTCTCTCCAATATCCTGGGACTGACATGACTTCAATTCCACTGCATGGCACATATTAAATCATTGAAGTAGTCTTTTGCACTGCCTCTGCTTTATTTCTTTGTAATGCCAAAGTCCATCTTCCCTAAGTCATTTAAAAAATTCCTTTTAATCAAAAACTTTTATAATTTTGGTATTCTGAGAAGTTCTATAAAGCAATGAGAGCTTTATCAAAGACCATGGCCAACTCTCCATCCTGTACACCCACACATTGGAACTTAAGGGCAGTTTGTGAGATTTGATCATGAGTAGATCATCCAGTAATGATGTCCAGAGATATGAAGAATCAGATTTTACTACTGAAGCTCACAAGATGGATTCATGTTCTGTTTCAGCTCTCTAGGTAAAACAACTACTGATTTGGTATTTCAAGCAATGAATTGACTAAATAATTCTATGGCATCTGAATTGCAGTAAGTTGGTTCATAACATCCTACCACTGTCAATGAGCATTTATTTTTTTTCAACATGATTTTTTTAGAAGTCATTTTTATGCTACAGGACAGTTTTCTACACTGAAGAGAAAAAACAGCTTACTAGCCAGAAATGCTTAATGATTAGGGTGGTGCACAACAGAAGCATTACCAGTGAACTAGTTCACTTACTGATTTGTTGCCAGGTAGTGAGCCAATTAGCAGTGCTGGTTATTATTTACATTTCATGCTATATATCACTAAAATTGTGTTGTTGATTTATCATTTATATTGTTGTATTGTCAGCATTATTTATTCAGATCATGCTGAGAAACCTGGAGAATTTAGTAATAAGGAGAATGGCATGGAATATGTCTGTATTCAGAAATATTTACTTGGTTTTTAATGAGAATGCAATGTTAAGGTAAATCGTAGATCACTTACCTATTCAATTATTTTGGAAGAAAACCTGTGAAAAGTTTACTCCTTATTTTCTATAAGAGAGTGGTTTACTTTATTTCTTATCTGATTTTTATGTTCAATAGTTGTATTTGTTGGCTAGAAGATTAAAATCATACAAACCCAAATAACCAGTAGATTGCAACAAAAGCAATGGAAATTAATATTGTGTTTGAGGTTTCCAGTGTCCAATATTTATTAGAAGCCTTTTTCCCCTCTATTTTCTTGTCATTTATTATAACTTTATCTTCCTAATAGAAATCAGACGTGGTTAATTGTATATTTGCACCTAGCCATTTTCTGTGGCTCATTCTGAAAGTTTAATATATATGGTCAGGAAATAGCGGACAAACCTTTGACATATACAAGATGTAAATATTAATGACATTTAAGAGTTCTCAAAATATGAGCAATTACAAAATGGAATGTGAACTTTTCATTTTTGTTTTGAGTCAAAATGAAATTACTTTAAAGTGCATTGATGTTACAGACACAGCATGCTCACTATCTTCTGATGCAAATCAAGTGGTCTTGGACTGATCTGAGAAATATACTCACACTATCTAGTCAAATTCAAATTCTCTCAAAAGGGTATGTGTGCATGACAGATTTTTCTCCAAATCTCAGACTTTGACCCAGGAGACTGTTTTTCTGACATAGGATATGCTCTGCTAACTAGTGAAGAACTACAATAAATGTGTTTTGTATGCTTTGATTTTATTTTGTTTTTCTGGAGCGGTACAGAACTTTTTCTTAGCTCCATTGCATCCCCTAATGTGATATCCCATTGTCTAATAGCTTCCCACCTTGCCCTACTGAAATCTTTTTACTTTTAGATGGGGTGGAAATTTACAGTATTGTTCTTCCAGTCAACAATCCATTTGGGTTGCTTGGGATTATAATATACTTTATGGAAAAATCTTGGGGAAAAAATGTTCATGGTTCAGAGACAATACAATTTCTTTAGAAGTTTGTGAAACTATTTTTCTGTAGAGTCAAGAATTCAGTATTAAGTGAAAAAAAGTGTAGTGTTTTCGTGGAGCTATCAAAAACACATTTTTGGCCACTTCTGCCAGTGGTTTTTATTTTTCCCCCAGATTGAGCTAATATAAATGTAGAAACAAATAAAAACACTTTTTTCTCTAGTCTATTGAATCATAGAATCATAGAATAATAGGACTGGAAGGGACCTCGAGAGGTCATCGAGTCCAGCCCCCCGCCCTCAAGTCAGGACCAAGCTCCGTCTACACCAGCCCTGACAGTTGTCTATCTAACCTGTTCTTAAATATCTCCAGAGAGGGAGATTCCACCACCTCCCTTGGCAATTTATTCCAATATTTGACCACCCTGACAGTTAGGAATTTTTTCCTAATGTCCAATCTAAACCTCCTCTGCTGCACTTTAAGCCCATTACTCCTTGTCCTGTCCTCAGAAACCAAGAGGAACAAATTTTCTCCTTCCTCCTTGTGACACCCTTTTAGATATTTGAAAACCGCCATCATGTCCCCCCTTAATCTTCTTTTTTCCAAACTAAACAAGCCCAGTTCATGAAGCCTGGCTTCATAGGTCATGTTCTCTAAACCTTTAATCATTCTTGTCGCTCTTCTCTGTACCCTTTCCAATTTCTCCACATCTTTCTTGAAATGTGGCACCCAGAACTGGACACAGTACTCCAGCTGAGGCCTAACTAGTGCAGAGTAGAGCGGCAGAATGACTTCACGAGTTTTGCTTACAACACACCTGTTGATACAACCTAGAATCATATTTGCTTTTTTTGCAACAGCATCACACTGTTGACTCATATTCAACTTGTGGTCCACTATGACCCCTAGATCCCTTTCCGCCATGCTCCTTCCTAGACAGTCGCTTCCCATCTTGTATGTATGGAACTGATTGTTCCTTCCTAAGTGGAGCACTTTGCATTTCTCTTTATTAAACCTCATCCTGTTTACCTCTGACCATTTCTCTAACTTACTAAGGTCATTTTGAATTATGTCCCTATCCTCCAAAGAAGTTGCAACCCCACCCAGTTTGGTATCATCTGCAAACTTAATAAGCGTACTCTCTATCCCAATATCTACATCATTGATGAAGATATTGAACAGTACGGGTCCCAAAACAGACACTTGAGGAACTCCACTTGTTATCCCTTTCCAGCAGGATTTAGAACCGTTAACAACAACTACGGTTATCCAGCCAATTATGCACCCACCTTATCGTGGCCCTATCTAAGTTATATTTGCCTAGTTTATCAATAAGAATATCATGCGAGACCGTATCAAATGCCTTACTAAAGTCTAGGTATATGACATCCACCGCTTCTCCCTTATCCACAAGGCTCGTTATCCTATCAAAGAAATGTAGTGATCTTTTGAAAGTGAACTTTCATTTAAACTGCCCTATTGACTACCACTCTTGAATTTTCTGCCAGCTTCTTGGCACAATTCTTTAATTTAAGGAAGGCTTCTTTTTATTGTGACTACTGTGGACACAGTCAGACTTGAGATGAAGAATGAGCCTACTGCGCAAATAGCAATAAGTCTTGAGTAGCCATCTCACCTGTTGCCTAGCTTAAACCCTAGAAGAGCAAAACACTTAGGGATATTCAAAATTTTAAGCATCAGTTGTTCAGTTTGCTGATGTTTACAAAACTCAGGACAAAAGTAATACTGAATGGGGAGGCTACTGAAAATAGGAACAGTTGTGATGTGATAATCTCATCCCTTGATTTTAAAAATTGCTGAATCGACGCTGCACTGAAGTTGTCAGCTCTAGAGATGGTATGATCACATGAGGCTTCATTGCTGGCCCCAAAACGTGACTTTGGGAGAATCTCAATGTACTACGCTTCTCTGACAATGCCAGATGCTTGAATGCAAATGCTTTTCCAGTGATCTGGCAGAGTGTAAATGTTTGGGACTTAGTATGAGAACAAGTCAAGAAGAAGCTATCTAGATGGACCTTTTGCAATAAAATTCTGTTTGCCCCATATTAAAACTTGACTGCACATGGTATTTAGTTATTAGGTTTACACCACATAGGTTACTAATAGCATGAGAGTAATAACAAAGTAAATATTAGGAAACAAGCCATTTCTGCCCATCCTTCACACATTTTTTTGGTCTAGTTTTAGAAACCGTGGCTTCCTATTTCTCTGTCTTTCTGACAGGCAGCCTAAAAACTTGCCTGGTCTATTGCAGGATCTGAATGTGAAATATAATAAAAAAAGAAGCTCACATTTGATGAAACCTATACCTAATAAGTATATCACCAAAGGAGTTACCTGAAGAGGAAAAGATGTGAAGGGGAGAAAGGAAGAGCTTGTCAGGATGTGGAAGTTGTGGAAGAGATTAGAATATGAAGAGGGAGAGTGTGCAGACCAGTAAAACAAGAAGAAAAGCAGATGACAGGGTAGAAGAAAGGAGGTAGACATTCATCATTTTCAACCTCCAAACCATGCAAAACTGGCAGTTTCTCAAACTCAAATCAGAACAAGGTTGCAAACCCATATGAATCAACACTGGAAAAAGTCCCATATTGATTGAAATCAGTGAGATTTACCCCAAAACTATGCTCTTTATCAGGTATGTCTGGACAATTCCATGAGTTGGAGACACTTACTTAATGCCTGTGCATATTACTGAAACCAGCTCATCATATTACAAAATATAAATCTATAAAGGCAAAATATAAATTTTTACAGTATTTGTACTCGTGCTTATTAGGAAGATACAAATTTTATTTCCTGCTTTGCCCCTGGCTTTAGTATCCTTTGCTAAAAGTATTAGGGCAGTGGTAAGATCAGCATTAGCATTCAGTTGCCTGATGTATCTTCCTCTTTCTGAACACTTCTTCCTTCCATCTCCTTTGTCTCTCTTCTGTTTTTTTCTGCCCTCTCCAACTCCATTCTTTTTGCATTTCCTTTCAAAATCTGCCCCACTAGAATTCTCTCTGTGCCAGCTTGCCAAGGGAATATACAGTGCACACAAAACCCCCACCTTGCACTACATACCCAAACAAGCACATAGTTGTGTCTGAAACTCAGGCTTGTAAGATCTAAGCTCAGGAGTCCTTAGGAAAAAGAAGAATCTAAGAAAAAACTTTGTAACATTAAACATGAGTTGCCTCAATGTTGCCCCTATTTTTTCCAATGTAAACCAAAGATACATCCCAGTTGTTGGAAAGAGTAAAGTATTGTTGTCTCTGTTATTTTGCATTATTTGCTCTCTTCTCAATTCTTTGCTCTCTTCTCTTCTCACTCACGCTTCATACCTATACTTCATTCCTACAGTCTCTCAAGAAGAGCTGTTCCTATGTATGATGAGCTGCAAACAAAAGGGCTGTAAAAGTCCGTAATTAAGGGAATTAGCTGTTTATTCACTAGCCTCTAATGAATCCAGAGGAGTTTGTTATTGACAATTGATTAAATAATGCAGTTAAAAAGTCAATGACCCACAAACTAAAAATTAAGAAAGAAAAGAAATCTGTAAAGGTGTCATTGCATAACAGTCCATTACAGTGCCAAGGAAATTGTCATGAACTCTCAAGGAAATAATTATACTTACATCAACTATGGCCAGATCTTTAACCACTTCTCCACTGTTCTAGCAGCACAAAATAGTAGAAAAGTTGTGTGATAAGTCCATAGTATAGAAGAATTTCTGGGTGGCATAACATGAGCATGGCTATCTCTGTACTATCTGCTGTGGTCCCCTTTCATTTACTGTGTGACACGTACTGGGGCTGAATTGGTCCCAGGTCGGCCCTAGAGCTGTGTGTGTGTGTGTGAGGGTTCTTGTACTCGTGACTTTAAACCACTATTCTGCACTATTCAGATCTTGCACAGAACTCAGCATCACCAAATCAATGGATGTGGTTCAGTGATTCTCTCATGTCACCTCTTGCACGTTCACTCTCTTTTTCAAATGGATGTTAGAATATCTGTTCTGACCTTTTCTGTTGATTATTGTAATCTTATAATTTAAAGGCAGATTTTTGAAATACAGGAGGCACTGTGTGAAAAAGTGATTATACAAAAATGCATTGAGAGTTGTATGGATGTAGCATTTGCAAATGGTTTTAAACCAGTATTTTTCATCTGCTCCCACCCAGTTTGCATTACAATAATTCTAGGTGGAGTGGATGGTGTCTTTTTTTTTTCATATAGTCTTTAGGTCTCCATCTTTGAAAATCAATCCTTTAAAGCAGGCTGATGCACTATTCTTCACCAGGCCCACTGATTTGGAGAGAAGAGGGAGCAACTGCCTCTGGCCCGTCAGGGGTGGCCAGGTGACCTGGGTCCTTTAAATTGCTAACAGAGACCTGAGCAGTGCACTGCAGAACCCTGGATGGCAAAGAGGGAGGGCATGGTCCAGGTGATGAGGAGGGCTGGCTACTCTGCTTCCCTCCTTTTTCCCTGAGACCCTGCCCCTTCTTGGGGCACACATCTCCCCTCTCCCACATTGCCCAGGGGCCAGCAATGCTGTTGGATTGCCTGTTCTTGACTCGCAAGTGTGTGGTAACTTTATTTGCTTACTTCATTTATTTCTAATGCAAGGGATCACAACAGCATGAGGTAAGGATAATGAATTTGTGGCTAAATATTAGTGATGTTTATCAATTTATATCACAACTACCTTACAATTTAATAAATGTTTTTGCCCATAATTAACATTGCATTTCAGCACTGTGATAATTACCTCCAGTCATTGTGTTTTAATGTGATATTCATAAAAATAAGAGCACCCCCAAATCTTGCAAGTACTTACAGCTATAGAGCTTTGTCATTATCAGATTGAGTTATTAATTCCAGGTTTCTTATGCCCAGCTCTGAGCTTTTATATTAACAGGTAAGTCAGCGTTTCCCACACAAATTCCATCAGATGATTTTTCTAACATGACACCAAAATGTTCATACTGGCTTCAGAGGTGTGCACTCAAAAATAGGGGTTATCACTGGGGTTGTCCGTGAATGATTAAAAACTTTTCCTTTATTTATTGCTCTTTTATGTCAATCCATGTCCTTTTATCTGGATAGTTCGGATTCCCATTGCACTTCTGGATACCAGAGAGAGAGATTGCAACTGAGGATGAAATGAGTTTTACATTCTGTCTTCATGAAATATGGACTTTGCATCATTTTGGGGTTCATGTTATTCTTAGCAAACTGTTCTCTCTCTCTCCCTCCCTCCCCTGACTCACACAGACACACATACACACACTAATATATAAAGCATCAATGATCCTTGAACATATCCATGCTGGAGGAAGATCCTGCGTTTTCATGTAGGTTTGCTGCAGAAAGTTCACAGTATATTGCAGCACGATGCTTATTTTAACATCTTTCTCATCCATCCATGGAATAAAAGTTTATTTGACCAGTTTATGACGTTTTCTTATTTGTACTAAGGCTATACAACCTGTTGCAGGATGACAGAGTTTAGTTTTTGTAGTTTTCTGTCTTAAAGTATCTTTCAGGAAAAGAGAATCTTCACATTTCTTAAAGGTGTGACAGCTTTCAAATGCATTGTTGTCTGAACTGTTGATTAAACAAAATGGTGCCGATTGCAGCAGGGTGGCTAACTGTGGACAGAAACTACTGCAACCCGCTCACTAAGAAGTCATTTATCAAAGTTTTATCTGATTTCAGAGGCATTGGATTTATCAGTCACAGTTTATAAATGGCATGTCATCAAGATCAAACTGAAAGGGTACCTCGCTTGAGAGCTGCTGTAAAGCAACTGGAAATATTCTCTGCAGATGTACATGTGTCCTCGCAACAAATAATTCAAACTACTTTCATTATTTATTCATTTTTAGGTTGGGGGGGGGGTTGTTTATTTCAAGGAAGTTTTTGTAAGCAAAGATTAACCATACTGAATCAGTACAATTTTATACTTACAAGGCTCCGGTTCTTGCTACTGTAGTACATTTGCAGGAAAGCAGGTTACGGATGTTGATTTGCTGTTGCAGTCCCTTTGTAAAGTAGAGGCAGGAGAGAGACCATGAAAAGTTCAGATAAGTTCGCTTTTGAAGTGTTGAACAGAGAAGCATACACTGAAATGTAACACAAACTGAACAAACAGCACAGACATTAGTCATATAATTTAATGTGTGACTGGAGGCTCTTAGGGTATGTCTACACTACCCTCCTAATTCGAACTAGGAGGGTAATGTAGGCATACCACACTTGCAAATGAAGCCAGGGATTTGAATTTCCCGGGCTTCATTTGCATGAAGCCGGCCGGCGCCATTTTTAAATGCCGGCAGTTCGAACCCCGTGCCGCGCGGCTACACGCGGCACGGAGTAGCTAGTTCAGATTAGGCTTCCTCATTCCACGAGGAGTACAGCTAGTTCGGATTAGGAAGCCTAATCCGAACTAGCTACTCCGTGCCGCGTGTAGCCGCGCGGCACGGGGTTCGAACTGCCGGAATTTAAAAATGGCGCCGACCGGCTTCATGCAAATGAAGCCCGGGAAATTCAAATCCCGGGCTTCATTTGCAAGTGCGGTATGCCTACATTACCCTCCTAGTTCGAATTAGGAGGGTAGTGTAGACATACCCTTAGAGATTATGATGGGTGTGATATAAAAACCTACCTAGAATGGAATCAAACTTTGGATGTTCTAGGGTTTATCTTCTCAAACTGAGAGCAATTTTCCCATAATAGTTCTAGACCTACCAATTTGTCATAACTAAGAACAGTCTTAACAGAGCCAAAGATAACAACAAGAAAATATATTGTAGAAAAAAATGGTACATTACAGTAGGAAAAAAACTCGTGAGCTTTGAATTCATCCCCATAAGAGAAAACTAAAACAATACCAGATATTTAACGTATACCTCACTTGATCTCAGAAATAACCCTGTTGGATAACTAAACCTCAAAGTTTTGGATTTTACTTTTTGGATGATGAAATTATTTGAGAATCAAATGCAATGTGGAGGAAAGTTATATTAAAAGTATAAAAAACCATTTGAATCTAAATTAGCCTTTGTCGATTAATCAACAAAGAAACAGAGAAAGTGCTAAAACCCCAGTATGACAGACATTCTGCCAACGAACCTAAATTCTTAGACTTTTTTATCCAATTTTTAAGCTGCCAAATTAAAAAGCAAATACTTTATTGAAGGGAGGAAAACTGCCAAACACCCGTTGAAAACAGATACAACATTTTTAAGCAATTACAGAGTTAAATCTTATTGTCTGGGGAAATGACTTCTGCAGACTTATTTCTTTTATTGCTCTGCTGAATGTAAAGCATTACTCAGTTTAATAAATCCTACTGTATCTCTCACTCTGTGTAGGCTGATATAAATATCTCCAGTTATGTTCTATTACCACCTTTGTACAGCTAATGTTAGGTCTTGATGACTGGTGGCTGATAAATGCAAAACCTCATTTGGTTTGTGAGTGATTGAGCACTAACACTGTTTAGATTTCTTAATATACTTGTATTAGCATGAATAAGTAATGAGTGTGCCAGGCTTTTTTGAATATTTGATTGTATCTTTATAATGGATTTGTGTCTCTCTCTTTGTGCTAATGTCATTGTAACTTTGTTGGTGTCATAACTCCAAACCTTTGCAATCGATCTTTATCAGCACATTTTAAGTCAATTACTCTCCTGGCCAAATTACTGTGTCATAATACTTTTCTTATAAAAGCATTCTGCTTATTGCATTTAGGATACAAATAGGTACTAATTCTACCCATGGTATATTTCTCATTCATGAAGTGTCTCTATTAGTGTATTGATCTGTGATTTTGCTGAACTCTCTTCTATCAGCATATTACTAAAAAAAAAAAAAAAAAAAAGTAAAAGACCTGTACCTATGTATAAATTCCAGCCTCTCTTAACTAGCACTGTTTATTAATAGATATATATAGATTCTGATTATCAACTCATGTGGCCCAGAACTTTGAGTTTTGAAAATGTGGACCATAATGTCCCAAATCTCATGTAAATTATCTATCATTGTGGAGACAGGTAAGTATGGAAAATGCTTGCTTTGTCAACAGCCCCCAAAACTGCTATGTACAGTTGCACTTGAGTTTGTGTCATTAGACCTCAGCTCCACTACTACTGACACATTAAGAAGCAAATTAAAGGAACAGAAGATGAAAGGAAAACACTTCACTGGATTAGCAAGTTTCTAATGAATTTCAAATCTATTCTGATTTTCCCATTTAAAAAATTCTAGAAATAGGAAAATAGACTAATAAAATTAGCATACAATGATGTATACTTTGGCCTGCATTGTGCTGCTTTCTTTATGAAAAACAAATCTCCATTTTAAGATGCAAAATCCATGCTTTTCCAGTCCTGGGCCACTCTGAGGAGAAACATCCTGCCATAAAAATCTGCATTGATATATTAGGGATGTCAGGCCAAGACCTAAAATCCATTTCTATCTGTAACCAATTATTCAGGGCTACTTGGTCCAGCAAATATGTTCTTAAAAATACACCATGGATTGGCTGAATCCAGTTCTTGGCATTCATCATGTTACTTGGTACCATAAGAATCCTGTAGGAGCTAGCGCACTGAAGGACATGGACTCTAATTCATGACAAGGTGCATACTTCTAAGAAAGAGGACATGGCAAGTGCAGAGTGATTCTCCTGACACATCTGTAAATTACAGAGGACATTATAGGGGAATCCAGTGGGTATCAATGAAAGATGTGAGCACATGGTTTTTACCTTGCTTTGAAACACAATTCACTCATGCTGTATAGGGTCAAAACTCATGCTCTTCCTGGAGTGTGGGCTATATTTTGAAATAAGCTAATAACTATATCATGAATTTCAACAGCTGTAACTCAGTTTTTAACTGAAGACTGTTCAGAGTAAACTGTGTGTCCTCTTTGCCACCTCCCACATTTCCAGGATGAAATTAGTAAGCCCCACTTGCTGCAATACGTCAACAGCAATCCAGCCAGTGTTTTCTGCAGGGTTAAAACACCTGCTAGCAGGGTGTGTCAATAGAAGAAAGCAGCCAAACAGTTATAGAAAGCTGCAATCAAAAAGCATCCATTAAAAACACTTCAGATGTCCCCATACTTCTTAGTGACAAATGTGCCAATTCAGACTTTCCTGCTCATTTATGACAAGCCCTCTTCCCCTGTTTTTCTAAGAGTTGCTACCTTCTGAGGGGCCTTCCAGCTTGTATTCTGATTTGACTGTAACCTCTGATCATGTGTCATGTTCTTATTCACCTCCCCCACACTTGTTTCAGATCTCCCAGTGTCTTCCATAGCATGAATTAATGGGGTGTGGGTCATAGCTATTGTCAAGTGCATAAGAATCCTTATCTTCTGCCTGGGAAACCTTAGCCTCTGAATTTTATGTTAGATGAACAGATGCTTACTTCGGGATAGTCTCCAGATTATTCTATAAGTCTCAAGATCCTCCTGTGGCACCTGTATGAACATTGATTGTGGAGAAAACCACATTTTAGTAACGAGCACATTTCCTATGTTACCACAACTTCTACCCTTCTTTTATGGAAATATGATGTTACTAATGTAAAGATAACTTTGCTTGAATAATCCATCCCCCAGTATACTTGAACGTTGGCAGAAATATTCATATGCTATATAAGTGCCCTCCTATCTTCTACTGTCCTTGCTGCTGCTGACTATCAGAGATGCCTAATGTTTTGGTTCAGTAGCAGTTTAGTGAAATGCCTATGGGCTCGTTGTTTGAGAGAAGGAACCTGAGAACACTTTGTGAGTACTTTGCAAGAACATGTTTTCTGCAATCTGTGTGACTCTACGGGTTGGAACAAATGATTATTCAGATGCTGCTGTGTGGTTTGAAACAATATGATCAGAAACATCTTAAACGTTAGGTTTTCTAATGCTGTGTGAGCAGAAAGTTGTGTCTTCTTACATATTCATGTTACATTGTCCCAGGAGAAGGTGCCAAATAGATATTGTGTGATTGGTAATGCTAATTTCTGCTGCCACTATTACCATCACCTCTGCATCTCTGTTTACAATAGTGTTTATATTAAATGAACTAAAAATAGACTCCACTGGGTGCAGGTGAAGCTCACATCTTCCTTTCCAATTTTATATTTGCCAGTAAAGAGTAAGGATCAAATCTTACTTCTCTTACTCATGTCTGATTTGCAAAGACTCTTTTATCTTCCTAGAATGAGGGCAGGGATGGATTGTTTTTAATGTATCTTGTCTACAGAGATGTTCTTAGAGGATGTGCCCTTACATATGTAATTAAGAGATAACACTAGGTAAAAATCATAAAACACAGGATATCTCAAATAAAAATGAAATATACAAAAAAACCTTTACAAAAATACATGGTGCAATTCTTTGTGATTAAGATGTTTTTGTTAGATTAAAAAAGTAAAGAGTGACATTTTTGATGGCGGTGCATAAATCTATTCTCACTAAGATCAATAATAAAACTCCCAAATTAAGTAACATATATGCCTAGAGATCTTAGCCAACACTTTGTGGAAGAAATCACTTGTGTGTTATATAAGTGAGTGATTGGGAACCCAGAGGGCTACCATGGTTCAGAACATATGTCTTCACTGTCTCTATAGAACTTAGAGCTCTTATAGAACTTTTCATCTATAGATATCAAAGTGCTTTCTGAAGAGCAGAAGTAATCGAAGAGTGCAAAGAAATGTAATTCTGTGTCATGGAACAATTGGATTAATAAAATTTGGATTTATTCTGATTAAGAATGAAAAACAAACATTTCAAAATTGTCAGTGGAAGACAATAGAGCCCTAGCATAGATTGCCTACTGTCTAATTGCACAAACTCAGAAAGCCTTGCTTAACCGCTCCATTCCCATGCTCTGACCCTTCTCTGAGTCCTCACCCCCAACTCATTCCATGCCCCCTCTCTTTGTCTTTCACTCTCCCTCATCCACACTCACTCACTTGTACCAGTCTTGGGCAAGAGTGGGGTGCAGGGTGTGGGCTCTGGAAGGGAGTTTGGATGCAAGAGGGTGCTCAGGCCTGCGAGAAGGAAGTGGGGTGTGTAGAGGATAATAGGAGGTTGGGAGTGGTGCTGTCCAGATGGCACTTATCTTCAGTGGCTTTGGGGAGTGACTGGCATATCTGGCTCCTAGGCTTAGTCACGGCCATGTGTCTCTGCGCACTGCATGTACCTGCAGGCACTGCCTCCACATCTCCTACTAATTGTGGTTCCCAGACAATGGGAACTGTGGAGTTGGTGCTGAGGACAGGGACACCGACACCTGGCCGCCTCTGTACTTAGGATCCAGAGGGACGTGCTGATTGCTTCTGGGAACCATGTGGAGCCAAGGCAAGTAGGGAGCCTGCCTTAGCCCAGTGCACCAATGACCAGCCTTTTAGCAACCTACTAAAATATCCCAGGTTGCTTTCAATAGCCACCAAAAGATCAAGCTGATTCTAGGAGATCAAGGCCCAATTCGGGAGGGTTGGCCATCCTGCTAAAGGCCGGTCTGACTGGTGGGTTACTTCACAGTAACAAACCTGGAAATCTCTGGCATCTGTAATATTAATTTAAATGGAATAAAGAGGCCCAAAGAACCAAAGGTATTAACACAATCCTGAAACTACAACATTAAACTATTTTAAACATGGTTCAGGATTTCTCAATATCAGGATGACTAGGTCCAGATGTGGGGGTGTATCTCAGGAGCCACGGATGGCAGCCATGTTGCTGAAGCTAGCTCCTTCCCCTTCTTTTAGTTACCAATGCTCCCCCTTCTCTTTCAGCCTGCTTAGTGCCATGGCAAACATAGCATTAAAATCCTTTTAAACCCTAGAAAAGGAAGGAAAATCAATTAAAGCATTTCAATGTATTAAGGAAGGCTTTCATTTTAACAACTTCCCTTGTTCCATTTCCCTTTAGCTGTAACAAAATACAGGACTATGTAGCACTTTAAAGACTAACAAGATGGTTTATTAGATGATGAGCTTTCGTGGACCAGACCCACTTCCTCAGATCAAATAGTGGAATAAAATAGTCACAACCATATATACCAAAGGATACAATTAAAAAAAATGAACACATATGAAAAGGACAAATCACATTTCAGAACAGAGGGGGGATGCGGGGGGGGGGGGGAAGGAAGGTAAATGCCTGTGAGTTAACGATATTAGAGGTGGGGAAGGGAAGACTAACACGGCTACATTTCTATCACTATTCTTTTAGCTGTAGAGAGTTTTAGAAGCAAAATTTCCTTGTTTCACAATATTTTAGGTGATATTAAAGATGGGAATAATTGTCTTTTTTTGGGAAAAGAGAAGTAGTACTTAGGATGGGCTAGAGTGCTTATTATTTCTATTTAAGTTCCAGTTTTTTTTAGAAAATGTAAAAAGACAAACATATGAGGGAAGACACAACAACAGCAAAGATAGAAAATTCTGCCTCTGTCTCTGGTGTTGATTTTCACTTGCAATTCACTGTTGGAAAAACACAGGCACACCACACTTATGAGCCACTTTAAGACCTGGCAAATTTGTACCTGGCAGCTGGCTGTTTAGGACATTACTTTTGGCTGCCTCTTTTTCAGTTACAGGCTGGCAGCAGTGCTGCAAAACATGCAATCTTGGCCCGCTGAACTCGACTTCTACTAGACAGAAGGCAAAATAAGAGATGAATAAGAAAAAATAAATTATGGGGGATGGAAAACTATACGGAAGGGGTGAGGGTGACAATGTCTCACATCCTTTGTGGTGTTTGGGGTTTAGCAGCCAGTGAAGGTGATGATGTCATCTAGGTTCTTCTCCTGTTCCAGTCTGGTCAGGACATTTCTCAATATCAGGACGACTAGGTCCAGATATGGTGGTGTATCTCAGGAGCCATGGATGGCAGCCATGTTGCTGAAGCTAGCTCCTTCCCCTTCTTTTAGTTACCAGTGCTCCCCCTTCTCTTTCGCTTCAATTTCTTTTAAGGATCTCAAAGGGCAAACATGGGCAGAATAGCTTCTCTTTTATTATTTTGTGCACCAATTAGGGCCAGTTTCTGACAACCCAGTTTTGGTTCATTAATTTTAATTTCCATGCTTTTCTTGTTTACAAGCGATGATCTGAAACAGTCCTTGAGTTGTACTAGTAGGTCTTTTTCTTTAGGTTAATGTAGTTGTCTGTCTTCCTTTTTGCATATTTCCCCATCAACATTTTTGTCTAGGTTATTGTGACTTTTACAAACTTTCACTCACTTTTGACTGTTGTGCTTACAGTTAGGCTGTGTCTAGACTGGCAAGTTTTTCTGCAAAATCATCTGCTTTTGCGGAAAAACTTGCCAGCTGTCTACACTGGCCGCTTGAATTTCCACAAAAGCTCTGACAATCTCATGTAAGATCGTCAGTGCTTTTCTGGAAATACTATACTGCTCCCGTTTGGGCAAAAGTCTTTTTCCAAAAGACTTTTGTGCAAAAGGGCCAGTGTAAACAGCACAGTAGTGTTTTCTGCAAAAAAGCCCCGATCGCAAAAATGGCGATTGGGGCTTTTTTGCGGAAAACCGCGTCTAGATTGGCCATGGACGCTTTTCCACAAAAAGTGCTTTTGCGGAAAAGCATCCTGCCAATCTAGACGTGCTTTTCCGAAAATGCTTTTAACGGAAAGCTTTTCCTTTAAAAACATTTTCAGAAAATCATGCTAGTATAGACGTAGCCTTAGAGTAACATTGTAGGCCCAGTTATTGCAACAGGACCCCAATTCTGAGAAGCATTGTCCCAGAAATATAGAAATGGGAGGTTAGGTTGCTTAGGAGCTGGGACTGCCAGAATTGTCAGGTTCACAACTCCTTGTCTATCATTGACATGAGCCATGAATAAATTGGGTTCCTGGAAACCTGAGCTGTGTTGAATTGGCATTAAACTAGGAATACTTCAGGTTACATCAGATCCCTGCTTAGTTTTCGGAGGAATGTCATCAGAATTGACACATCTTGTGAGGAACATTTTTGTTTCAATGAATTGCCAAATTCTGACAAAAAATGTTTCATCAGAGTTTTATTGGCCAGCTGTAACTAGTCTCATTAGTCCCATTTTACAGATGAGCAAATCGATGCACAGAAGAATGAAATGTTTCCTGGTCTCCTGACTGCTTCTTCAGTGCTCTGTCCCCTGCATTCCCCTGACTTCCCATCTTTCTCACTCTCTGAAGATTGAAAGGCTGCTGCTCTCCATCACTATTCATTCAATCTGGAAGGTTTACATAAAATATCGTTTTAGCATATACAAGCTTTGGTATTCAATAACTACTTTCCCTGGGATGCTCATAATCTGCATAAGGCAGACTTACCCAGAAGAAACTAGGGAGTTAGATGGTTCCTTTCAGCACCTCATGCTCTTTGGCTAGATCCAAACTCTTTTCTTATTCCCATCTCATGACATTTTTTTTTCCGGCCAGCTACTAATCAATCTTTCCATAGAGTCAAATATTTAAACATTTATTTGTCATGGAAAAATACATTAAATGAAAGTTATATTGCATGGAGAAGTCAACTGCAGGTATTACTTGTGAGAAAGGCAGACCTGAAGAAAGTAGCCAATGACACTTTATTTTGCTCCATATAAAAACACTTCTATGGTGTTCTAGGCTTTAAACATTAGATAGATAGATAGATAGATAGATAGATAGATAGATAGATAGATAGATAGATAGATAGATAGATAGATAGATAGATAGATAGATAGATAGATAGATAAGATTTAAGAAACTGCTGCATACAGCAAAAAGCAGTGAAGTTAAAACTTTTCAGTTAATAGGACTAACGATTCTCCCTTTGATTCATAACTTTTGAAGTTGCAGCTCACAGGATTATCTGACCCTGCTAAAAATCTGAAGTCTGCTTCAGGCACAGAGAAGCTTCACTTCTATTAATTTCTAATCACCTGGGATTCTTATGGTTTTTAAATTCTTTTTAAAAAATCTTTATCTACTTCATGGCTCAGAATACATAGATAATTTTCCTATAATAAAAGCAGCATTTTTTTATTCAAATAAACCCACATTCTAGTAACTTTCCATTTACAGACATTTTAAATGACACCTGCCAATCATTGGACACCTGTCTATGTGTTTGTTCAGTCCTGCAATCCCAAACCTGTGCACTAAATCGGGTCACTTAATTGGCAGTGTTGAGTGCTCTCTCTGTGCCATCTGGCAGATTACCAATAAGAATAAATCATATAAAGATGGAATAATGATGTTACTGGCACTTGTCTGGCAGGCTGAAGTCCATTTCACTTATAAGCCACATCATACTCTGAAAATTAACAGAAACATACTGCTCATACCTGGAGATGAACCAAAGTGGTCAACAAATATTTGAATATTTGAACCCTTGAGGTTTGAAGAGCAGGGTAGAAAGGCCACATTTTACCAGCACATTACCAATGATCTTGTTAGCCTGCCTACTAGTCTGAGCAAATTTGCTATGAAATCCCATTTTGGCTGAATGCAATTTCAAGTTGTCTGAGTTAAATTCATTGAAAATAAATAAGCAAGTAAACAAGAAAAGTTCATACTAAATGGTAAATATGTTGTGAAAACCAGTTTAGTAAGGAACATAGTATCTAGCCCGTATACATACAGGAATGCAGTAGCTTGATGCTGCATGTCCAAACAGTATTTTAACAAAACTAGCTCCCTATTTTTGTCATCTTCACTTTGCTAGAGACGTAGTTACAAAACATCTGCTTATTTCAACTCGTGCTGACTGTTGCCTTAATGGTGAAAGGGGCAAGTTCTCCTAATTCATCTTTTGTTTAGAGCAGCAATAGAAACTATTAATTAAGTGTCTTTTGTACATCAAGATTCAGCTTTCCTTCAGTGCCCAGGGTGGCTCCTGTGTACTACTCCTGTCAATGACTTGAAAGTGGTGAGTCTACAACATGTCTTGTCTTTTTTAAAGACATGTCTGTGGCATGGCCCGCAGCTCCCTCTCAGACACAAAATAGTGTAATGATTATAGACCTCCAAATTCTGGGATATCCACTTTATATCCTCTGATATCTGCCTGTGCAGATGTGGATCTAGATATCTGTGGCTCATTTTTTCAGATACAGGTGCGGACACAAATTTTTTATCTAGATCCTTGCAAATTTGTGGTTATCTGCTTTACATGTGCAGGTATCAGCATCCGTGGATGTGGGTGCAGATATCTACAGATCATTTTTGTGGATGCAGATACAAAATTTAGTCAATGCATGGCTCTATTTATGAGTTGTATTATTATTTTAAAAAATATTTTTAAAGGTAATGTTACTTGCAATACTTATTTATTTTTGCGTACGACCACAATGATCTCACATATTCATGATTTTCTGAAGTGATAATACTTCAAAACATTATGAAAGTCTATTGATAATTTTATGTAGTAAGATGGGATAGGTTTAATTATGGGGCCTTATTTTAAAGATAGTGCCATAAAGGTACTTGGAATGGGAGGAAAAGAAGAAAATGAAAATAATTTCAACTGTGTACATATTATAAGGGAGGTATTGAAATCCATGTTCTCCATACTCAATTTCTAGAGGCAATATTTGGCTGTAAATATGGGACTAAACATCTAGAAGCAAATACAACTTCTGCATACAATCCTAATATCAGAATTAAGACTTTCATAACACTAGCCAACTTTTTCACTTTTACAGTTCTGCCTCAAATTCTGAGCTTCAATAATTTTCTCATTTCAAAGTTGGTTGTGGGCATGTAACTTATAAAACTTCCCTAAGATTTGAAAGTCTTTCCTCTTTTTTTTATAACATCCATATAAATTGTGCTCTTGGGTATGCTGGTGCAAACTCTTCCACTTCTCTGGAGTTACTCATTATTATTATTTGTTGTACTGTAGCTCCCAGGAGTCTCTGTCATAGATAAGGGCCCCACTGTAGTTTGAGCTCTGCAAATATAGAGCAAAAAGACACTCTGCCTGAGCAGAGCTTACAAATGCAGTTGGGCGCAATATTCAGTACAATGAGCCACTGACCAAACAATTATTAAAAATACTATTGTGCTGTAGTATTTCAGGCTATGTCTAGACTGCAAGCCTCTTTCGAAAGAGGCTCTTTCGAAAGATACTTTCGAAAGAGAGCGTCTAGACTGCATGCGGAACTTTCGAAAAAGCAAGCCGCTTTTTCGAAAAAAAGCACCCAGTGAGTCTGGATGCTCTCTTTCGAAGAAGCCCTATTTACATTCAAGAACGCCTTCTTTTGAAAGAGCACTTTCGAAAGAAGGCGTTCTTCCTCGTGCAATGAGGTTTACCGCCGTAGAAAGAAAAGCCGCATTCTTTCGATTTAATTTGAAAGAACGCGGCTGCAGTCTAGACGCAGGTGAAGTTTTTTCAGAAAAAGGCTACTTTTCCCGAAAAAACCCCTGAGTCTGGACACAGCCTCACAGACTAGTAGGAAGACTGATTTTCTTTCTTTAATGTTTAAAGGTTTGATTTTTTTCAAAACCATTCAATGGAGCTTGACTTCAATGAGTGCAGGTTGGCCAGCGCTGAGTGTTTTTGAAAATCCCACCCTAAATCAACAATGGGAAAGGATGAAGAACATCACCAAGGAATTTTTTTGTGTTTTGTTTTGTTCCAAGATTTTTGCATAGATTTTTTTTAAAAGCTGTGGCTGACCACTTAAATTTATTGCATATTTCTACTAATTCTCCAATATGATATGTGACATTACAAGATTAATCTGTGAATTTTATCTTTTGTAAGCATCTTTGCACAGCTCAGATGTTTCTAGCACACTATCTTGTCATAATTTACATCTTATTGCTGGCCTCAGCAAAGAGTGGGAATACTTTTTGTACTCCATATATCTTATAAATGAACAAACTATTTTGAATTTTGAAGTCCTTATTTTCTGGACAATCATTTCATGCTGTGCAATTAAAGTAGTGGTAGTAACACTTTACTAGTTGTTACATTTATTTCAGCTTCAGTCTCTGCTGTTTTTTGGTGTTGTTTTTAGGTAGGCCTTTTCTACTGTGTTTCCCATGATGTACCAAACTAAAAGTATTCAGAACTCAAAAATGTTGTCTAAATCTCATCTCCACTAAATGCATAGTGGATGTGAATGCCTTTAGCATCCCACTGCTCTGTAGTTTTCATCCTGATTATTAAACATTGAATGTGAGTGGCTAAGCAAGTAAAGAGAAATGATATGCTCCAGTTTATATAATGTTAGTAATGAAAATAAAAATTGTCTGTATAGATGTGTTGTGTGCTTTACATTATATTTATACAATGTATTTTTGTTTTACACAAAAGTTTTTAAAGATATGACAAGTTATTATTTCTGTAAGCATGTATTCTATCCATTATTAAATTGATTATTCAAATCTCATTTAAAACAAGATACCAGATGGCAATATTCCAGTATTTGTTGCTACTGGCAACCACCAACCCCAAACTGAATGATTTTCCATATTTCATTGCAGATGAGAGGATTTCTTCATATGTAGTAAAAAGTGGAGATAACTAATAAACAATCAAAAAGAGATTCTTTTATTATTTTAGAATGTCTTCATTGACACGGAGTTGCCCTTTTTTGTTGACTCAATAAGTACAGGCAGTCCCCGGGTTACGTACAAGATAGGGACTGTCGGTTCGTTCTTAAGTTGAATCTGTATGTAAGTAGGAACTGGCGTCCAGATTCAGCCACTGCTGAAACTGACCAGTGGCTGACTACAGGAAGCCCGAGGCAGAGCAACTCTGCCTCGGGCTTCCTGTAGTCAGCGCTGGTCAGTTTCAGCAGCGACTGACTTGGGGACGCCTGGGGCAGAGCAGCTGGGGTGCTGCTGGGTTGCTCCAGTAGCGCTGCTCCTCAGCGCTACTGGACCAATCCACCAGCACCCCAGCTGCTCTGCCCCAGGCGTCCTGATTCAGCCGCTGCTGAAACTGACCAGCAGCGGCTGAATCAGGACGCCTGGGGCAGAGCAGCTGGGATGCTGCCGGGTTGGTCCAGTAGTGCCCAGAGCGGCGCTGTGGGACCAACCGGCAGCACCCCAGCTGCTCTACCACAGGCGTCCGGAGAAAAGCCTGGACTGCTGGGGGGGGGGGGCGTACTAGCTGCCCGCAGACCAGGGAGACCGGGAGCAAAGCCGCTGCCGGCGTCCTCAGAGGCTTTGCTTCCCGTCTCCCTGGTCTGCTGGTCTCCAGCAGACCAGGGAGATGGGCAGCAAACTCCATTCGTAACTGCGGATCCGACATAAGTCAGATCCGCGTAACTCGGGGACTGCCTGTATTAGATATGTTTCCAGGTACAATAATATTCTTTCATATATACATTTTTAATAGTGTATTATTGTTCTTATTGGGTTTTGACAAAAAAAAAACCATAGAGAAGATTCAGAATCTAAACACTGGCTGACCCTTGGAATTCAAGTCAAAGTAATATATATATAATTGCGGGTATACCTCAATGTTATATAGTAATGATGTTTGAGGAAGCAATTTTTAATGTCTATTTAGCTGCATACACCCCAAATCAGGCTAACCACATGTTCCAGACCCATTGTGACACTCAAGTCTTTTGGCACATCTTCTCCTAGTGAACATATTGCAAAGTGGGTTTAGCAATGTGGGTTCTGCTGCTAACCTTTCAAATCAATTGGTTGACAACAATTTCAAGCTAAGGAGAGGCTAATCTGATTTGCTTCCAAAAAGGAAACATTTCTATGATAAATATATTTAATGGCACCTAAGTACTGCAGTGATTGGTACCTTAGAAAAGAGAGCCACAATGCTAAAGTGAAATATATGTATGACCAGTTTTCCAATAGGGTGCATCTAAATGGACAGGGATGTCTTGCATACAGCTGACCTCCTTGTGAACATTTGATGCACACATATATGGCTACGTCTGCACTGGCATGTAGGCAGCCTATGGGCATAGCTGAGCCACAGCACTACCAATTGATTGATCACTGCCTCTGATAAGCTGAGGAAGTCAGCAAGCCTGCTCTTATGTCCAACAACAACAACCGATCTTTGGCTGCTCAATTCTTAAGATGCAACAGATCTCGCGCCTGCCTGGTTCCTAACCTTTCTGCAGCCCTGCTCTTGCCTTTCTCCTGGTGACTTTGACTTGGAACCCCAGCTTTGGTTCCTTGCTTCAGTTTTTGACTGCTGACTTGTGCTGTGACCACTAGGCATCACTCCTGCTCCAACCACTCTCACATCTCCGTTTACTTGTGTGTTGAGTGTGTAGTATCTAGGCACACCCAATTAAAAATGAGCCCGACTATTAATAGCAAATGGTCTCGTGATGCCCCATTTCCCTGACCTTTCTTTCTTCCTGGCTTACTGTGATATTGATGACAAAACTCCCATTGTTTATAAAATGCACCATTGGGACATTTGGTCTGCATATTATTTCTCTAGATTGTAAGCTTTTTTGGGTTAGGGGCCTGCTTTTTTGTATGCTAGTAAATCTCTTACCATGTGTTTGGGTGCTGTATACATAATCTCCTCTGAGCAAAGATGAGAAAATGAGCTGAAGTGGCATAGTTTAATTTGCTTCTGCAGTAACCAATACCAACCTATGTAGAATAATATATATAGTTATTAAAATGCACTTCTCTCCTGTCTAGGCATTTTAGAAGGTTTTGATTTCTACATTAAAAGATTTTCACAGCATCTTTTTTTTCTTTTTCAAATACAACCCAGTGCCATAATTCAGAGACTATTTACATTATGGTAATTTCAAGGAAAAAAATATTGCCTATAAGTGCTGTAATGGCAAAAGGGTGCTAGCATACATGTTCAGTTTCTAATCAAACATTGCAAAAATTCATTAATCAGTATTTCATAGTTCATTACAGTCTGACTAATTTTGAAATCTCTCATGTAAATTGATTAAATGTCGTCAGCATTCAGATAAATGGGCTTTTGTTTTAAGCAACCTTTACTGAGAAGTCCATATTTCTCCATGACAGGTAACATTTGATTGTCATGCCTGACACACTAGCCAGTTGCCATTTCACCCCTTCCGTCTTCACTTTCCAAATACCTCATTGGCCAATGGGAAGAAAAGTATTCTTAAGTTCTTTTTAGCACCATTATAAGTGCTCAGCCATTTACTGTAGTAAGTCAATCCAGATTTTTATCTCTCTCTCGCTCTCTCTCTTGCCCCACTGTATAAAGGAATTGATTTTTAATATGTATTTTAAACAGCTGTCATGTGAAAGCCTTAGGTTGATGCCCAGTCTCTTGTTTTCTAGAAAAGAGCTCTGGGGGAGTGTAGGGTTAAAATTCTCTGAAACGCCATCTTGGGAACAGGTCCCATTTTGAGAGGACTCCATTTTGGCCACCCTTCTTCTCCCTCCTTTTCCCGCCCTTTCTGTGTTTTGGCGGGAAATCCAGCAGACATGTGATCATAGTCTGCCTGGTAACAGCAGGTTACTTAAGGGCTGCCTCGGGCTTTGCCCGGGGCTGCCCATCTGAGTGGGAGAGTGCAGGAGTCATTCAGATGGATACGTAGGGTCCACGCATATTAGGTATTGGGGTTGTGGGAGGTACACTCGCATGGAAGGAGTGATATCCATCATCACTCCTCTCTGGCTAGGACACACTTGCACCCACAACGGCACAGGGGAAAAGGGTTTTTTAGGCCAAACAGATCCAGCTGAGGGAGGTTCCTACTGTTCCGATTCTCCTGCTGTTCCAGACAACTGAGACCGAGTCCAGAATCATGCATCCAGGCACTGCTGAGAGGGTCCCAAGCTGCGAGACATGGTATTGTCCCTGTGATATTCTTCCTCCAGTCACCTGGGTTCTTACCTGGTACTCACCTTAAGTCGCAGTCAAGCCTGTTTCTTCTATTTCCTGTGTGGGGTTCTATCTTATTCCTATTTATACTTACCTTGTTTGTTGTCTAATAAAGCCTTGTTAGTTCACCTTATCCGTCTGTCCTAGGCTTGGGGAAGACCTAATAACTCCCAATGATAGATGTGGTTTTGGAGAAGGGCCTGAAAGCCAGTTTAGTTTAAGATCATTAATTTTCCTGGCTAACAGGAGGGGAAATTATTCTGGTGGTACAATTGCAGCACCAAAAATTCATTGAAATGAGCTTTCCACTGACTTCAGGGGGGTTGGATTAGACTCTGAATGGAGCAGCAAGCCATTTTACAAAATAGCTATCCCTACTCCTTCCATTGCCCAATACTGGGTGACAACATATGGCTATCACTTGTGTGTCTGCACAGGGAAGCTAGAGAGGTTGCTTGGACCCTAAGGGTATGTCTACACTACCCTCCTAGTTCGAACTAGGAGGGTAATGTAGGCATACCGCACGTGCAAATGAAGCCCGGGATTTGAATTTCCCGGGCTTCATTTGCATAAGCGGGGAGCCGCCATTTTTAAATCCCCGCTGGTTCGAACCCCGTGCATGGAGGAGTAGTAACGGTAGTTCGAACGAGGAAGCCTAGTTTGAACTACCTAGT
Organism: Pelodiscus sinensis; assembly: GCF_052426305.1. NCBI lineage: Eukaryota > Metazoa > Chordata > Testudines > Trionychidae > Pelodiscus > Pelodiscus sinensis. The sequence goes on along the minus strand of NC_143063.1, from coordinate 27,832,309 downwards.
TCGTGCCCCGTGTAGCCGCGCTGCACGGGGTTTGAACCAGCGGGGATTTAAAAATGGCGGCTCCCCGTTTATGCAAATGAAGCCCGGGAAATTCAAATCCCGGGCTTCATTTGCACGTGCGGTATGCCTACATTACCCTCCTAGTTCGAACTAGGAGGGTAGTGTAGACATACCCTTAGGGTCCAAGCAACCTCTCTAGCTTCCCTGTGCAGACACACAAGTGATAGCCATATGTTGTCACCCAGTATTGGGCAATGGAAGGAGTAGGGATTGCTATTTTGTAAAATGGCTTGCTGCTCCATTCAGAGTCTAATCCAACCCCCCTGAAGTCAGTGGAAAGCTCATTTCAATGAATTTTGAATTAGAACTGCAGCTTCATTTGAGTGTCATAAGAAGCTTATATGAGCCACTTATAAGGAAAGTTGAGTTCCAGCTCACCTAGAAAGATGCAACATGTCCTGTTCTATACAAACAAACAAACAAACAAACAAAAAACCCCAAACAAACAAAAAACCCAACCCAGCGGAATTACGTACTGGCATTTTCTTTCTTCCAGGGCTTTGGGAGTACGGGTGAAGGAGTTTGGAGCGCAGGTGGTATTCTCTTCTATCCTTCCTGTCAAAGGTAGGGGCCCGGGCAGAGAGAGGTGCATCCTGGAGGTGAATGCCTGGCTGCGACGATGGTGTCGCCAGGAGGGATTCGGCTTCCTTGATCACGGGGTGCTCTTCCAGGAAGGACTGCTTGGCGGAGATGGAGTTCACCTTTCTAGGAGCGGGAAGGCCTTGTTTGGACATAGACTGGCTAACCTTGTGAGGAGGGCTTTAAACTAGGTTTGTTGGGGGCAGGTGAGCAAAGCCCACAGGTAAGTGCTGCATGTGCGGGACTGGGAGATGGGTTGGAAATGGGGGGGACTACGGCCTATAATGACAAGGAGAAAGGAGGGTCAGGGCACAACAGGGAGGCAAGATCAAATCAGTATCTTAGATGCCTATATACAAATGCGAGAAGTATGGGTAATAAGCAGGAAGAACTGGAATTGCTAACCAATAAATACAACTATGATATCATTGGTATTACAGAAACCTGGTGGGATGGGACGCATGATTGGAATGTTGGTATTGAAGGGTACGGCTTGCTCAGGAAGGACAGACAGGGAAAAAAGGGAGGAGGGGTTGCCTTGTATATTAAAAATGTACACACTTGGACTGAAGTGGAAATGAATGTAGGAGATAGCCATGTAGAGAGTCTCTGGGTTAAGCTAAAAGGGGTAAAAAACGAGGGTGATATCATGCTAGGAGTCTACTACAGGCCACCTAACCAGGTGGAAGAGGTGGATGAGGCCTTTTTTAAACAATTAACAAAACTATCCAAAGCCCAAGATTTGGTGGTGATGGGGGACTTCAACTATCCAGACATTTGTTGGGAAACTAACACAGCGAGGCACAGGCTATCCAATAAGTTTCTGGACTGCATTGGAGACAACTTTCTGTTTCAGAAGGTTGAAAAAGCTACCAGAGGAGAAGCTGTTCTGGATTTGGTTTTAACAAATAGGGAGGAACTAGTTGAGAACTTGAAAGTGGAAGACAGTATAGGGAACAGTGATCACGAAATAATAGAGTTCATGATCTTAAGGAAAGGTAGAAGGGAGACCAGCACAATTGAGGTAATGGATTTCAGGAAGGCAAATTTTGATAAGCTCAGAGAACTTGTAGGTAAGGTCCCATGGGAAGCAAGACTGAAGGGAAAAACAACTGAGGAGAGTTGGAAGTATTTCAAAGGGACGTTGTTAAGGGCCCAAAAGCAAACAATTCCGCTGTGTAGGAAAGATAGAAAATATGGCAAAAGACCAGCTTGGCTTAACAAGGAGATCTTGCACGATCTCAAAATAAAAAAGGAGTCTCATAAAAAATGGAAACTAGGACAACTAACAAAGGATGAATATAGGCAAGCAACACGGGAATGCAGGGGCAAGATTAGAAAGGCAAAGGCACAAAATGAGATCAAACTAGCTACAGGCATAAAGGGAAACAAGAAGACTTTTTATAAATACATTAAAAGCAAGAGGAAGACCAAGGACAGGGTAGGCCCACTGCTTAGTGAGGAGGGAGAAGCAGTAACAGGAAACTTGGAAATGGCGGAGATGCTCAATGACTTCTTTGTTTCGGTCTTCACCGAGAAGTCTGGAGGTGTGCCTAACGTAGTGAATACAAGCAGAGAGAGGGTAGGTTTAGAAGATAGGATTCACAAAGAACAAGTTAAAAGTCACTTAGGAAAGTTAGATGTCAGCAAGTCACCAGGTCCTGATGAAATGCATCCCAGGATACTCAAGGAGCTGATAGAGGAGGTATCTGAGCCTTTAGCTATGATCTTTGAAAAATCATGGCAGAGAGGGGAGATTCCAGAAGACTGGAAAAGGGCAAATATTGTGCCCATCTATAAAAAGGGGAATAAGAACAACCCAGGAAACTATAGACCGGTCAGTTTAACGTCTGTCCCAGGGAAGATAATGGAGCAGGTAATTAAGGAAATCCTATGCAAGCACTTGGAAGGTAATAAAGTGATAGGGAATAGCCAGCATGGGTTTGTGAAGAACAAGTCATGCCAAACTAATCTGATAGCTTTCTTTGATAAGATAACAAGCCTTGTGGATAAGGGAGAAGCGGTGGATGTCATATACCTAGACTTTAGTAAGGCATTTGATACGGTCTCGCATGATATTCTTATTGATAAACTAGGCAAATATAACTTAGATAGGGCCACGATAAGGTGGGTGCATAATTGGCTGGATAACCGTAGTCAGAGAGTTGTTGTTAACGGTTCTAAATCCTGCTGGAAAGGGATAACAAGTGGAGTTCCTCAAGGGTCTGTTTTGGGACCCGTACTGTTCAATATCTTCATCAATGATGTAGATATTGGGATAGAGAGTACGCTTATTAAGTTTGCGGATGATACCAAACTGGGTGGGGTTGCGACTTCTTTGGAGGATAGGGACATAATTCAAAATTACCTTAGCAAGTTAGAGAAATGGTCAGAGGTAAACAGGATGAGGTTTAATAAAGAGAAATGCAAAGTGCTCCACTTAGGAAGGAACAATCAGTTCCATACATACAAGATGGGAAGCGACTGTCTAGGAAGGAGCATGGCAGAAAGGGATCTAGGGGTCATAGTGGACCACAAGTTGAATATGAGTCAACAGTGTGATGCTGTTGCCAAAAAAGCAAATATGATTCTAGGTTGTATCAACAGGTGTGTTGTAAGCAAAACTCGTGAAGTCATTCTGCCGCTCTACTCTGCACTAGTTAGGCCTCAGCTGGAGTACTGTGTCCAGTTCTGGGCGCCACATTTCAAGAAAGATGTGGAGAAATTGGAAAGGGTACAGAGAAGAGCGACAAGAATGATTATAGGTCTAGAGAACATGACCTATGAAGCCAGGCTTCATGAACTGGGCTTGTTTAGTTTGGAAAAAAGAAGATTAAGGGGGGACATGATGGCGGTTTTCAAATATCTAAAAGGGTGTCACAAGGAGGAAGGAGAAAATTTGTTCCTCTTGGTTTCTGAGGACAGGACAAGGAGTAATGGGCTTAAAGTGCAGCAGGGGAGGTTTAGATTGGACATTAGAAAAAAATTCCTAACTATCAGGGTGGTCAAATATTGGAATATATTGCCAAGGGAGGTGGTGGAATCTCCCTCTCTGGAGATATTTAAGAACAGGTTAGATAGACATCTGTCAGGGATGGTGTAGGTGGAGCTTGGTCCTGCCTTGAGGGCGGGGGGCTGGACTCGATGACCTCTTGAGGTCCCTTCCAGTCCTATTATTCTGTGATTCTATGATTCTATGCAGTCGACAACAGAAACTAAATGCCTGAGACATATGAGGTTCTTGATCACTTTCCACAAGTATCCCTGAGGATTAAAGATGAACATCTCAATGGACTCACAGGGTACGTCTAAACTACATGGCTCCATCAATGGAGCCATGTAGATTACTTTACACGAAAAAGGGAAATGAAGCCGCGATTTAAATAATCGTATTTACATCAAAATGGCCGCTGTGCCGTGCCGATCAGCTGATTGTCGGCTCAGCGCGGTAGTGTAGACGGGGGTCTGCTGACCCCAGAACCCTTAATCGGCTGATCCTGTAAGCCTTGTTTCACGAGGCTTAAGGGATCTGCTGATGAAGGGTTCTGGGGTTGGCAGATCCCCATCTAGACTACCACGCTGAGCTGACAATCAGCTGATTGAGACAGCGCAGCGGCCATTTTGATGTAAATGAAACTGCAATTATTTAAATCACGGCTTCATTTCCCTTTGCCATCCTGACTAATCTCCGTCGATGGAGCCATGTAGTTTAGATACACCCACAAAGTGAACACAAAAGGCACAGCCTGCACAAATTAATTTCTTGGTTCAAGGTAAGGTGGCCTTGATCAATGTTTGTTGTATCTGCCCATCTCTCTTCAGAATTCCTTGCTGGACTCAATTTATGTTCAGCAACTGAATTTTCTCCATGTCCTCCTTTCGGGTTTGAGCAATATTTTCACATTTGCCTGGTTATTCATGTTGCACTGTATGCACATCTCAGATTTCATTAACTATACTCTCACACTGATTAAAAAAAAGAACAAAATAATGTTGAATCCTCTACTTACGTATTCTGCATGTACTCCATATCTGTCACCCTCTGCTGACAGACTTCTACACTGCTTTGTCTGGTGTAATTGATGGTCAGTAGGGCCTGATACCACTTGGTTAGGGCAATATTTTGATCTCTGTGCTTGGAATGCACATGCTGATTTTGTTCATATTGGTGTGCTGCCCTCTTTTAGCTCTGACTGAGTCTGCTCTGCTTTCCTATGCTACCTGTTTGGTTGTCTGCCTAATGAGTAAATGCACTCACTGAACTTTTGCTGCCAATACTGTTCTGTGTGAGAAGTGATGATGTTTCCCTCTGGCTCCTAGGCATGGGGAGGGCAGGGATGCTTCATGCACTATCCTTGGCTGTGGGTTTTGCCCCAGCAGCTCCCATTGGCCACATTCTGGTCTGGGAGAAGTTGTGGGGCAGGTGTGGCCTTGGGGAAGGAAAGCAGAGGGCTGGGCAAGGATGTCTCTAGTCTCTGGTGGGATGCCCATAGGGACTTGACATTTTCGTCTTGCCTGTTTACAATTAATTTAGAATCTTTCAAAGCATTTCAAGTACTCAAGTTGTGTCATCTTGCACAATGAATTTAATGATGTGTGTTGCTGTATCAACTTAGATTTGTTAAGTCCTACAGACATTTCTGAAACGTCTTCTTTAATCTTGGATACCCTAAAAAATGTCACCCACAAATGTTGCTACTTCTCTGCTTCCATCATATTAACATCAAAAGTCTTGCTTGTTGCAAGCACCTGAGCTCATGTTGAAAATTGCCTGTTTATTCCTACTCTTTGTTTCCTTGCCCTTAAATTTGCCTTTCACTGAGTAACATCTTAGATCCCTTAACAGCTTCTTGTGAGAGGCTTTATTAGAGCATTTTTAAAAATCCAAATAAATTATATTTATTGGTTTCCCTTTTTGTCTGAATGACATCATTTCTAAGTCTTTGTGGTCAAACATTGATTTACTAAATTGTTAATTCTGCTAAAATTGTTATGGATTAAGTTTCCTTGTTATAGCCCCTGTTTTACATTTTAATGTGGTCTTTAGAGCATCTGTGAGGAAAATAGTGAACTCTGAAACATAAATAAAGTTTCATTAAAAGTTTTGTAAAGCTTTAAATACTGTGCATTTCAGCTTACCAACAGGACATTGGGGTTATCTCATTTAAATTGCCTGTGGTAACAGGACCAAGACCCTCAAAATCCCAAAGGCCTTGCCTTAACTTAATATGTACACCAGTTTAATTTGAATTTCATGTTTATTTCACAAAGCTAGTTCATTTTATTGCTATGAATTTTCTCTTTGTTTTTTCACCCCTTTGCAGTCTTCATTGGCTGAGAACCAGAAGCAAAATAAACCAACAAATTCGTTAGAAACCTGCCAAGCAATTGGTTTCCCTGGAAACTGTAAGCACAAGAACATACCCAATGGTCAGTAGCTCTCATTACCTTTAGGTTTTGATGTTTTAATGATTCGAGGGTTAATAGTAAGCTACAGTATAGAGATCAAAATGTTTATGGCAGTGAAGTGCATCATTTAGCAGTAACAGTTATTTTTCAGAAATATGGGCATGCAATCCAAGATGGCTACCACAGATATGTGTAACCTATTCTTGTAATTTTTCAAAAGTATGTGCGTATATTTGTTCCTACAATAGCATTAGAACCTCCATCAGGGCACCTGCTATAAGGTCTAAGTAGTATTTTTTTCTACCTTTTTTTTTCTCTAGGTCATCAGAACTCATGTCACTGACCTTTCAACCAGGGTGTGACCTTTATAAGATGAACTTATCACAACTTCCATTTTAATTGGCATATTCCTCCCATCTGTTTTATGGGTGTGTATCACCTTTCTGGTCCTTTTTAAGTCCCTCAGATATGGTGTGTTTTCAGCTATGGAATTCCAATACTGTAGATTTAGAGAAGAAGCTTTCAGGGAATGTACTTTATTTCTGGTTTCTCCTGGTCTCTTTCTTTGCTTTTTTTTTTCATACAGCTTTGTGTTTACATATTTAATGAACTGCATCTGCAGGAGTCAGTTACTCATGTTGCTGAATTTTTTAAGAGAATTTTAAATGCTGGCCTTTTCACACAACTAGGCTCTGATCCTGTAAGATACTGACTCCAGCAAGAAATAATGATTTAGCATCAAGCAAGAGATCTTCAGTACTTCACAACACTAATTTGTTATTGCTGAGATGGAAACTTCTCACTGAGGCCACATCTACACTATGAGATAAGATCAAATCTAATACAGTCAATTTCTGGGCACCCAATTTTGCAAAGTTGAAGGTCTGTGTCCTCACCGCCGGGGAGAGTTCAATATAGTCCAAAGTTGCATGTCCCCATTAGGGAGTCTACCATTGACTCAGAGAGTGATGCACCATGGGTAGCTTTGCATTCTGGGCTATGCTCCTGGTGCCTGCAGTGACCAAAACTCTGCAGTGAGTAGTTAAGGGCTCATGTCAACAGTATCCCAAATGCACTCATTTAGTCCCTCTCCCCCTCCCCTTGCATGAGATAAAGGGGAAGCAGTATGCCTGCAACTTTTTGTGCCCTGGTTGCCCATGCAGATACCACAGCATCCAAGGAGTACATCAAACACAAAAGGGTACTTCTCCATGCTGCTGCAGGTGCTGATGGATCACAAGGGCTGTTTCACTGACAACAGTGTGGGATGGTCAGGAAAGGTGCATGACACAAGTATCTTTAGGAACTCCTGCCTCTTCCAAAAGTTGCACAGTGGAATCTTTTCCCCAGAAAGAAATATCAGAATCAGAGAGGTAGAAATGCCTATTGTGATCCTTGGTGTCCTTGGTGACCGCCTACATCTTGCTCCCATGGCCTGGAGTCCTAGCATCTGAGCTGAAAAAAGTATTGCTTTTAGTGCACTCCATGCAGCACTTTTCCTCTGAATGCTCCAGAAAAAAACAATTATTTCTTGTGGAATCCTAAGCAAACCCTTTCCAGACCAAAATATAAAGTGTTGGTAAAAGTATCATATATTCAGCTTTATATGCTACAGCTTCATTTTCAGTATTTCTGAATTCTACCTATTTTAACAGTGGTGGCATCTTACTAATAGTTTTATCAAATGCATCAGTCTGTCTACTATGTGCTCCAGGTTTGCCTCTTCTAGCAACTTCATATCAAATGTTTTCTGTAAAGATATTCTACATAAATAAGGTGATTAGAATTTTAAAAAAATGTTCTAAAACAAACCTTTGAGTTGCCCCAGAGACATCTTGCATCAACACTGAAAAGAAAACAGCCCTGGAAGTAGTTATAAACCAAGCTTTGGTCAATTAAAAGGTTTGAAACTATTTAACCTTAATTTCAGTAATGTTTTGTGGCTACCACAAATCATCGTAATTCTATTGGAATTGTTTAAAGGAACCATCTAAAAATGTGGCCAGCTTTTGTCAATTTAATAGAATTAACAATAGTTGGTCACATTTTTAGGGCAGGCCTGCGAGTGGCCTTTTTCTTAATTTCCCTCTTACATTCCCAGTAACTTCAGTACAAACATGGCTCCAAGTCCACACAGTTTATCAACAAACCCCATAACAAAAGTTCGCAACTAAAAAATCCCACAAAGCACTCCTCATCACCAAGTACTGTGGGCTTTAAAACTGCTTCCTTCATGCCATTCTTGTGTCTTTCCACCCCTGGGGTCCAAGGACATATCTTCACATTGTGCTGGATTGACAGGCAATGCTCAATCCTGTGGAAGTCAAATTTATCATGTCTAGTATAGACGTTCTCCTGTCAACTCTGGTACTTCACCAAAATGAGAAAAGTAAGTGGAGTCTATGGGAAAGCCTCAGCTGTTGACTCAGCGCTGTGAAGATGCCATGGTAAGCAGACCTAAGAACATTATTAACAAAGCAAAAGTTATGTAACTTAGGTTGACAGCCCATGGTAGTATAGACAAGGTCTAACAGTCTCCTTTGTCTCTGTGCTAAGACAGCCACCTCAGCTAGCCTTTCTGGAGCATGAACCTGCCCTGACCAGCTCTCTCAGGCCTTCTTCTGTTCCTCTGGGACCCAGCTCACTGACAAGAAGGTGCCAGCCAGGTAAGCTCTTCAGACTTCTGGCCTTTGGCTCCAACCTGGAGCCAGCAGGCATGTCTCTCTGCCACCCCTTTCTTCAGCCTTCTCCTTCTCCTGGCTTTTTGGTTTGGAAAGCTAGCCTGCAAATGCTTCTCTTCCACAATGAAGCCAGGTCTATACTACAGGGGAAGGTTGGATTAAGATACACAACTTCAGCTACATGAATTAGTAACTGGAGTCAATGTACCTTAATTCAAGTTTCCCCACAGCGGGAAGCTGATGTAAACAAATGCTCCTGTCAGCTTCCCTTAGTCCTCATGAGGAGCAGGAGTACTGGTGCCAATGGGGCATACTATGAGTTTGGTTTAGCGAGTCTTTCCTAGACCCCCTAAATCGAACTCTGGGAGATACCCTATTTCACCATTTTAAATTGAATAACAATTCTGATTTATAAACACACTGTGTTGTGGAGAAAAATTGGAAGCGTTTTTTTAAAATGAAAATAAGAGCCCCAATCCATTATAAATGTGTACTTTATATGATATTAAGGGCTATATCATGTTGCCCATAGCAGTAATAATACTGCAATATGTCCTCAAATTCTGTACAAGATAATGTGAGTTGTGTCTCAGGATAGAACTACTACTGAAGACTATTGTGGAGAAAGATGGATTAGTAAACTAAGACCACTGGTCTTAGACTGTGGAGATCTGGGACCCTGGCCAACAGGGTCACTTTGAGTAACTCACTACAAGTCTCTGTTCTTCCTATTATTTATTTTGCCTACATAGATAGTAATCTATCTGCAGCAGGGGTTCCCTTAATATATGTTTGCATGGTGACTTGCACAGTTAGACACTGGCTTTGTTCAGGACCAGTAGGTGCTACTATCCTACAGCTAATTACTGTATAGTGGTAAAAATGGTTTTTCCTTGGTAAAACGGGTTTCAAATAAATATATAATATCTCAAATGTACTGTGGTTGCTAGCAATAAAGGAATATAAAGTCAAAAATAAGGAGTTTTTCTTCATTCTAAATGGTCTTGTCTTTATTATTTCATTTGAGTCTTACTCCATATAAATGTACTTTTTGTGGTTTAATGCACTGTACTGCATTCATAGTGTCCGCATCGTATTTATACATGAGTACTTCAGCACAGAAGAAATTGAAAGGAAACGTGATGATGTTTAAAAGAAATCTCTGTTTTTGACCACACAATGTGGTTTTGGCCTCAGGTGCAGCCCCAAGCTGAATAAAGCTACAACTCTTATAAGTAGGTTAAACCCATGGTAAACACATAGCTGGGGGCTTTAAAAAAAAACCATAAGGAGGATGAAGTTTTTAAAGCATTTTACCTTCACATCATGATGAGATTGTAATGCATTGTCTTCAGACAAGAAATGAGAAGGGGCGAGAGAAGAACCTGTCAGCCAATCAAAAGTTAAAGATTTTGTTTTGTTTGCTTTGTATATTGTACCAGCATAAACTGTATACTCATCTGGCTTCCAAAAGAGAGGTCTGGCTTTAGAAGGAGAGGCTTTTCACACCATTACTTAATAATGCAGTACTTGAAAAGAACAGTATGAAATTCTCTTCCTCCATATTTCTCATATTCTACTCTCCACTTTCATGAGCAGAGAAAAATCACTGGATTTGGGGGATTGGGAAGTACAGAAGGGAGACTGGTGATTTAAAGAGTTGCTCCAACATGAAGGGATTCCTGGGTTTCTGGCTATTTCATGGTGAGCTGAATGGGGTTATTAAAGGAAATGGGAAGCTGGTTCAAAGGAGGCTACAGTCCAGGAAGGATATGCCTTGTCTCCTCAAAGCCAGCTGAAGATGGAAGGGTCCTGGGTGGCTAATATCCTATAGTTTGAATTGATTTGGTTCTGGTTTTGCATTTTGTTGAAACAAAGTCAGTCACAAAGAAAGACATGTGAAGTGACATAGAGTTTATGTTTTGGGCAGGGGTCAAAGGAGCCATGGCTGCAACAGAAATGGTGTTACCATAGTCCTAGAGGCAGGTAAGAGACATAGGGCCACCAGAAGCCGCTAAATTTTGGGGGAGTTGACCACTTCTGAGTTCCATGGCTCGTTAGGTGGAACTCTAATTTCTAGGCAACTCATTAGTCAGAAAGGAAGAATCCAACACAGGGAATAATTTGCCTTATGACTTGGTGTAGCCAGATATTTTTTCAGTAATTCTGATTTTAAAAGGTAAAGTAAAAATATACCTCTATTTAGGGAGGATTTCTATAAAACTAAGATTTCTCAACTTGTGCTATTCTTTCTTCCATATTTTTGAAACTGGTTAAACTAAACTTGATAAACAGACAAACCCAATTCTATCTTGTGTGTGTAGCCATACTACAAAATACTGTCTATCAAATACAATCAAATCAAACTTTATGCTTTACTTTTTTGGTGAATTACATACTTTGCACCAGATTCTGTTGGCATACTGGCATTATACCTGGCAAAAAAAATGGACTGACTTCATTGACATCAGTGAGTTTAGCTGAATGTATCCAATAGAGCTAAAGGACAGTTATATAGCTGGACGTGATTCATGAAGAAAAATGTTAAGAAGCGTGTTTTCTGTGAAATTCATCAATATGAAATATTTCTGCTTTTTTTAAAAAACAAACATGCTCAGCATATTAACAAAAATTATTTGAAAGGAGTTTTCCAGAATTGTAATTCCAACAGGCAATGTTAAATTAGGAGAATTTCTGTAAAGGTAGAGAAGGTAACCATTAATTTTAAAATAGATGAATTCATAGATACTGGAATCATGCACTGATAATTTAACGTAAATGTATTAGGCTTGCTAGTAATACACTTCCAGAGACTATTTCATGCATCTGAAAGTACCCAGCATTGAACTAACAGAACTAACATAGTTTCAGACACTATCTTAGTTGGCAAATATGCATTGTATGCTACAGAATTTGAAAAGATAAAAAACATTTTATAAAATGTTCTCCTTATGCTTCTATTGTAATTTTACTTTATTGCTGGTGATTTCTACTTTTGACTAGCTAATGGGAATGTATTTTTTCTCTGTATTGCTATTACCTCTTCCTGCTACTTTCCAGGTCACTAATTTTTCTGCTTAGAGTTCATTCTGCTTTAGACCGATATGCTGTCTTTTTTAATGAGGTTATTTCTGGGTTATTAGCCTTCCTGTTATATGATACCTTATGTGAAAGACCTAATTGATGTAAATCAAACATAGCTTGCAGAAAAAAATCAAAATGATCTTTTAGATATTTTGTAGGTTCCCGTGTATCTCAGGAATTTTGTGTTTAAAGCTACTTTTTAGACAAGAGGGTTATATGTGTCTAATAACACAAATAAATCTTTTTTATTCATACATTAGCAGGTTCAAAGAAGTGGAAATTGAAGAAATGCATTGGCATTTTGGTTTGCTGAATAAGCTTTAGATAGAAATTAGACTGAAAAGTATTTAGTGGGAGGGGTTTAATTGTACAGTTCAATAACCTCAGCAACATTTTTATATTAAAGCATTCTTACATAAGCCGTTAAGCTTTAGGTTAATTTTTACTGATATTTTCTGGTCATATTTAAAACGTGAAGATTTAAAATACGACTAAGAATAGGCTATACCTTGTTAACTCTATTAAACGAATCCTATTATACTGTCTGTTTAGAATTATTTTTGTTGAAGATTTTGCAGCCAAAAGGATTATGTTATTATGTTATATATTTTAAAAGAATGTTGTTTTCAAATAATTTTGCTCTGGCTGAGAGTAGTGTCAAACAAAATTTTGTGACTTTCATACATACATATTAATTATAGAAGAATGAAAAATATGATTTTTTTTGCTATTACAAAGATTTCTGCCTTTTGCTGCTTGATCACCTTTTAGTTAAACAGAAATGTCCCTTCATACAGATATGTGAATGACATGTGAATGTTAGAGCTGAATTGTGAATGACAATATATCTCTATCTAGATATATTCTACTCATACATTTTGGTGTGTGTCTACACATATACATTCACACATAAATAAATAATATACACACTAATGTGCCATTGTTTCATGAGGAAATACCTGGCACATAACATCCCCAGTTTACTAAGCTCCAGTTAAGCAATACTTTAGTTAACCGAGGTTTGAGAATGGCAGAGTTAACTGACTTCCCCAGTGCTTGTGTCTTTCCAACCAGTGGGACACTTTTCACTGCATTCTGGCACAGAACTAGCCTGCCTTGGTCATACTGACCCCCTGGACAACACAGTCCAGGGAATTTCCCAGAGACACTTCATAGAGCAGAACCTTCAGGCAAACATCATCTTGATTTAAAAATTGCTGGTGATGGATAACCCACCACAACTCTTGGTAAATTTTTCCAGTGGTTAATTACCCTTACTTTTAAAAATGTACACCATATTTCTGGCCTGAGTTTGTCCAGCTTACACTTCCAGATGTTGGCTCATTTTGTATTTTTCTCAGATAGATTGAAGAGGCCATTATCAAATATTTTTCCCTATGTGAAGGTGCTTTTAGACTATAAAGCTAAATAGATTGAGCTCCTTGAGTCTCTCACAAGAAACAATTTTTGTGTAATTATTTTTTTAAAATTATTTGTGTGGCTCTTTTTTGAACCCTGTCCAGTTTATTAACATCCTTCTTCAACTGGGGACACCAGAACAGGAAACACTGCTCCTATATCAGTGCCAAATACAGAAGTGATATAAATTCTATTCCTAGTTCAGGTTGCCCTGTTTATGCAACCCAGGATTGCTTTAGCCCTTTTGGCCATAGAGCTCATGGTTCAGCTGATTATCTACCACATTGCCCAAATCTTTTTCAGTGTTACCACTTCTCAGGATATCATCTCCCATCCCATAAGTAACATGGCTGTTTATCAGTAACTTGTCCTCTATGGGTATGTCTGCACTAGCTCCCTAGTTGGAACTAGGGTGGCTAATGTAGGCATTCGAACTTGCAAATGAAGCCCGGAATTTAAATATCCCGGGCTTCATTTGCACGTTCCCGGGCGAGTGCCATTTTTAAATCCCCTTAGTTCGAACTGATTGCCCGCGGCTACACGCGGGCCTTAGTTAGGATTAACTGTTATACCTCATTGCAGGAGGAGTAACAGTTAATCCGAATTAAAGACTTAGTTCGGATTAACTTCTAACTGCCGCATGTAGCCGCAGGCACTCAGTTCGAACTAAGGGGATTTAAAAATGGCGCCCGCCTGGGAACATGCAAATGAAGCCCAGGGTATTTAAATAAATAAATAATAAATATTTAAATCCTGGGCTTCATTTGCAAGTTCGAATACCTATATTAGCCACTCTATGTTATTGACCATTCTCCCCACTTTTTGTCATCTACAAACTTTGAAATATGCCAACTGGGTTTGAATAATATTTTTAATCACTGAGGCTACGTCTACACTGGCCCCTTTTCCGGAAGGGGCATGTTAATTTCACCTATCGTAGTAGGGAAATCCGCGGGGGATTTAAATATCCCCCGCGGCATTTAAATAAAAATGTCCGCCGCTTTTTTCCGGCTTTTAAAAAAGCCGGAAAAGAGCGTCTACACTGGCCCCGATCCTCCGGAAAAAGCACCCTTTTCCGGAGGCTCTTATTCCTACTTCTAAGGGTGCTTTTTCCGGAGGATCGGGGCCAGTGTAGACGCTCTTTTCCGGCTTTTTTTCCGGAAAAAAGCAGCGGACATTTTTATTTAAATGCCGCGGGGGATATTTAAATCCCCCGCGGATTTCCCTACTACGATAGGTGAAATTAACATGCCCCTTCCGGAAAAGGGGCCAGTGTAGACGTAGCCTGAATGTTTTATGAATCTTCCCAAGAGCATCTGATGCATGTGAGTCGTGCTGTCCAAATATAGTTATAAGCATTGTGGCAGAGTGGCCATGCTAAGTGTTGTGATTAGCTTCTGAGCCTGCTCGGAGTCAGCTAAATGTGTGCAGGAGTCAGAGCCGGCTCAGACTAAGCTGCATGTGCTGACAATTAATATGGAACTATTTGTCTGCAGACAATATGTTTCCAGAGAAACCTGCCAGCTGAGATTCTCAATAAACATTATGTGTTATGAGAAGTTAGTGAATAAAATATCAAACAGCAATGTCATTCTCCAGGTCCACTGGATTTGCAAAGACACAATACAGAAAATTTCATCAGTCTAAGGAGGTATTTGATATTTTTCTCATTGCCAGTGTCTACAGTGCAAGTACTTATTAAAGTCCATGCAAAGACATTTCTCCAGTTGGAATACTTTCTGAATGTTGCAGGTACATAATGTTTGTGATGTCCTTGTAATAGAAGGAAGGAGAATATAAAGAGACTGTGCCATAGATTTTAGATCATTTTGAGAGGTTCTGTAACCCCAGAAACTTTTGATAAAGTTATTTGATTTTTATTTGCAAGATTTGTTATAAGCCATTTGAGGCACATATCACTGGGGGTATGTCTACACTACAGAGTTAGTTCGAACTAACTTAGTTCGAATTAGTTAATTCAAACTAAGCTAATTCGAACTAACGCGTCTAGAACTAAAAACTAGTTCGAATTAGCGTTTTGCTAATTCAAACTAGCATGTCCACATTAAGTGGACCCTGAACAGGGCTTAAGGATGACCGGAAGCAGTGCCGGCAGGGCATCAGAGGAGGACTTAGAGCGTGGAGATGCTGTCTCAGGCTAGTGTGGCTAGCCTCCCACTAGTTCAAATTAAGGGTCTACACAGCCCTTAATTCGAACTAGCTAGTTCGAACTAGGCTTAATCCTCGTAAAATGAGGTTTACCTAGTTCGAACTAAGCGCTCCGCTAGTTCGAATTAAATTCGAACTAGCGGAGCGCTAGTGTAGCGCCTATTAAAGTTAGTTCGAACTAACGTCCGTTAGTTCGAACTAACTCTGTAGTGTAGACATACCCTGGGAAACTTCTGTGACTCTTAAATGGAATGGCTAGGTGAGATGCAGATGGCTGTAAGAAGTATATTTAATTCTATTCTGAGCCAAGAGATATGGAAAACCAGTAAAATTTAGATTCTGTTCCTAAGTGACTCAGTGCAGCATGAAGAAGTAGTCCATGTGGCATTTTAAAAAAGAAAACTAGAAATACAGGAAATCAAAATATCAATTAAAATAGGAATAAGGGATTTGCTGACAGGCAGATATTTCTTTGCACTAGATGGAATTGTGTAAGGAGACAAACAAAGAAGTAGATAAATACTAGGTCAAATATTCTATAAATGTGACAGAAAACATTCTTCTTAAAGAATGATGTATGTGGGATGGGTTGTACACTCCACATGGAAAAAGAAAGAGTTGAATGGAGTCACAGAGTGGCTAGTTTACCTGGTTTCATATGAAGGATATGTCAGGCATAATTCATTATTAGGCCCAGATGGAGTGTTGTGATGTATGCACACCGTATTTATGTATCTCCTGTTTGGCTATGGGAGTGCATGGCTATGGGAGTGCATGGACACCACAATTAACTTTGTGGGGTAATCTCCAGGCCTCACATCCCTCAGAGCCGATAGTCTAAGGCATGGATGGGCAATAATTTTGATGTGGGGGGCATGCCAAGATTTTGGTAAGCAGTTAAGGGCTGCACTTTTCTGTGACACAGATGCAGGATCTGAGATAGAGGTAGGGTGCTGGGATTAGGTGATTGGGATGGAGGAAAGGGTGGGGTCTGAGAAAGAGTTTGAGTGAAGGAGGGGGCTGGGACCTAAGGCAGGGGGTTGGCATTCAGGGTCTGAGAGGAGAGTAGGGGTACAAAAGTGGACTTTGACATGGGGGAGGGCTGTGGGAGCAAGTGTAGAGTCTGGGAGGGAGTTATGACCTGAGGGAGATGGGATGCAGGGAGTTTGGATGATGACCTGGGTCAGGATATTGGGGTTCAGGTTTGGGGGGGAGAGGGTATGGGTGCAAGAGAGGATTCAGGCCTGTGGGAGGGATGTGGCAGGGGGTGCAGATTCTTGGATAGAGTTGTGGCTTGGGGAGGGGAGGCACAGAGGATTTGGTTGGTGACCTGGAGCAGAGAGTTGGGGAGTGGGAGGGAATGGGGTGCCAGCAGAAGGCTTTGTCCAGGAGGTGCTTACCTAGTCACCAGAGGTGGGCTTAAAGCCAGGAGTCAGCTGAGCTTCCCCAGATCTCAAAAGGAGCAGGGAAGGGTGAGGGCTGGGAACAAGGACTAACGACACTTCCAGTTCCCCTCCCCCCGCCCCCTTGAAGGAAAAACCTTTGCCCTGCTGGATAAGAGGCCTGCCCTGTTAGGATTAAGAACTTTCTGCTGCAGGTGTTGCCTCCAGCCATTACCAGGGTCAGGTTTAAAGTGAGGAGGCTGCTGCTGGTGGCAGGCTGCACTGAAGGGATGAGCCAAAGGGGGAGCCCTTCGGAGCAGACCGAGGGTGAGGGCATGTGCTATGGTGATGGTTGGTGTGATATAGTATAATTTTTGAGTGTGTGTTTGTGTGTGCTGGTGAGAGCAGCACACTTGTTATTTGTGTGGTGGCCTATTCAGTTCCTGGTGAAGGTAGGGAGGGCAGGGGAAGGTTCTTGGTGAGAGGAAGTTCCCCCTACCTGCCCATACTGAAGGTCAAGGAAGGATTGAGTTTGCTGTTTTCCTTTTTCTTTATGTGTGTGGCATAGATAGGGTGTGTAGTCAGCAAGAGTAACTCTCAGGTCCGACACTGGGTTCCCAAAGTACGCCACACAGATATCTGTCAAACACAAGTAGTTTATTTCTTGACAGCTAACAGCTGTGCCCCATAAATGGAAGAACAATATATCAAAGAAGCGGCATATTTTACGTCCCTTTCTGCAAGCCTGGTACCCCGGGTAGGCTGCGGACAAAGTGGGAGGTTGTCTCAGTTTCCGAGGCAGGAAGAGAAGGGAGAGACTTCACTCACTACCCCTACCCCCAGCCCAATCATCACAACTCCCATTGACTGTTTCTAGCCAATGGAAACTGCAATGATTGGCCTTGGGGGCAAAGGCAGTGTGCAAAGTCTCCTCATTGACAGGAGCATGTGATACCTAGAGGGAGCCACCATCCATTTTGAGCAGCTTTGGGCTCCAGCAGATAGAGAACCTACCTCGAGGTCTCAGTGGGGCAGGCCATGATCTGGTTCAAAAGGCTTGGCAGGTCAGATCTGGCCTGTGAGCTATATCTTGCCCACTCCTGTCGAGGGTGAAGGCAATTATCTCAGTCCTCTTTGGGCAGTGTAGCCTAATAGCCAGATCTGTACAGCAGCCCTTCCCTACAGGGCAGCATGGCCTAAGACAGTCAATAAGGACTTCCAATGAAGGGCTGGTGACTGAGAAGTGGGGTTTGCCCTGAACCAGGTCCTGGCAGTAGTAGAGCAGACCATCACTGTCTCATGGGGGAATCCCAGAGCTCTCGGAGGTACCACTCACTCACACATCCTGTGTTGCTTCCTATCATACTTGGTGGTGCATTGGTCCAAGAAGCTTCAGGATCTCCAGGTTCCTCAGTTCAGGCTACTCCTTGGTGCTCCATTAGCTGTGGAAGTTTAGTCTGGGCCCCTTGGTCTTCAGCTCCTACAGGGAGGATCTGTGGCTGGTTCTCAGCAGGAGATTCCATCACATATCCTTCTTCTCTTGCATACCTACTAGACTGAGCTGATCTGCTTCTTTTGATACTGACTCAGCACTTCAAGCTTACTCGATATGACCAGAAGGGTGGGATGATTTCTGCTCAGAGTGTAGAGTTTATCCCTTCCAGCCTAATGTGGGATATGCTCACTCCATCACAATTAGGACTTAGGTGTCTGAATTACAGATAAGACTGCACTTTAAATAGCGGTAGCTGCATGCCTGAGGGTCCCAGCAGGGTGGTCCGTGGTCTGGATCTGGTAGATTGGCAGGTTGGATCCAGCCCCAGGCCATATTTTGCCCAGCACTGCCTTAAATGCTTGCTATTAGTCCAGATGCAGAGTAAAGGGAAAGTCTGGTTTCTTCTACCAGTCACAAGGAAGGTGACATGAAAGCCCCCAGTATAAGAGGTAAGAAGAGATGGAATATCATCATTGGACAATGGTTTTGCAGGATTCTCTGCTATTCCAGAAGGAGTATGATTCAGTGTACCCTGGTTGAGTCACAAGTAGAAGCACGTCACTACAGGGCCAGCATGACTCTTGATAGAGGGCACCAGAGGATGACATCTTCCTATGCCCCAACATGAGGTATCCATTGGCTGGTGAATCATTCTTCTATACTACATTATACAGCTAAGGCAAAGAGTGTATGGGTTATTGGTAATTATATGGCAGTCAAAGATACCACTTAGTAGGTACAGAAAGAACAGAGCAGATTGAGTGAAAATATCTAAAATGGCAAGATATCAAAAGTTAAATATTGTTCAAGCTGAAGGCCAAAGCACAATGCAATATTAATTCAAAGAAAATTTAAAATGAGGAAACTTAGATGAGGTTAAAATAAAAAATCTAAAGCAAACCATGTTTTATAATTAAGTAATACAATACCTCCCTGGGGCAAATAGTTCCAGCATTGTTTTTTTGAAAAATGATGTAACTAAATAATATTTCATATCATAAATACAGATGTGTCACTGCCAGGGTTAGATATGGGTCGCAAATGCCATAGTGTCATACACAGGGAACTCAGGCTTATAAAGGAGAACTGACAGATATGTTCCAAGGGTTAGGTTACCTGGAAGGAGAAATGTCATATTACAAATGAGCAATACCACTGATATATCCATCAAGGAAAATTCCATTTACCTGCTGAGATAAAATAAAATCTTATCTTGCTAATATAGAAAAGATGGGAGTTATTGAAAATGTACCACAGCCTACTGATTGGGTTAATTCTGTGGTTGTAATTGAAATCCAAATAAAGTACATATTTGATCCATGCATTTAAATAAACCCATAAAACATTAATGCTATTCAATAAAAAATATTGAAGAAGTGGCAACTAAATTTTAAGAAACAAAATATTCTCTGTGGTACATGTAAAACATGCATTTTGGCAAGTAAAGTTAGATGAATCAAGTTCTAAGCTAATGACTTTTAATACACCATTTGGACATTATAAATTTAAGTGAATGCCTTTTGGCATTAGTTCCGCTCCTGTGGTATTTCAAAAAGTCATTGCACAGATCATGGGATTACAAGCTGCTGAAGTTATAATGGTTGGTGATTTAATTTGAACTAGGGACCTCAAGAAACACAATGAAACACTGAAGTAAGTTTTGCAAAGAGAAAGGGACACTTAGAATGTAAGACTAAGTGAATGGGCTATTTTTTTAGTATTGGATATAAATTGCTTAATGACTAGTCCAGATAAAATAAAAACAATAGCTTACCCCTTTTCCAGTCTATAGCAGAAGTAGCCATTCCAAATATATCTAGGATAAGTACTTCAGGAAATGGTTGGAAAATGATGTTGAATAGCATTGGACAATGGATTTAAACATGTATTTTTAGTACAGATTGTACCTCCTTAAACTGGGACTCTGGTCTGGCAACATCTGTGGTCTGACAGGATTATGAATGTTCCTGGACCAGATAGCCCAGGGCAGGGAGATCTGGTGGTGTGTCTGGGAACCTGGCAGGGGACCAGCAATACCAGGTAAGGGACCTCTTGTTCCAGCAAATTCCCTTGTTTGGGACTGGTCAGATCCCAAGGGTGCGAGATCAGGTAGGGCCAACATGTAGTTAATAACTCTCATTAGTCAAATTGGGACTCTCTTGTCTGGCAACATCCATGATCTGGCAGGATCATGGATGTTCCTGAACCAGAGAGCTTGGGCAGGGAGATCTGGTGGCATGTCCAGGAGACTGGTAGGGGGCCAGCAATGTGACCAGGAGTCCAGTGGCGGCAGCGGAGAGGGGGGGAGGAAGGGGCGGTGGCATATAATTGTTGTTGTACCATGTTGGTCCCTTTGTATATGCATATACTCTCTACTTTCCTTACATTTCTTGATGAAAACTTTTTCAAAATGAAAAAATAGAACTTTTTCTTCTCAAAAATTCTAAACGGCTGTTTCAATAATTTTAAAACTGCTTTTAATTTTTTTTAATTGGGAAATATGTCAAAGCTGACCTTTTTGCACAAATGGTTTTGATTTCAACAAACTGGCATTTTATGAGGAAAAATCATTTTGTTGAAGAATGTTTTCCCTCACACACTTTCTCTCTGTGCATACACACAGGCACACACACATCCCTACACACCTCCCAATTTAGATCTTCAGGTAACTATCTTTTTAATTTAAATTGCCTACCAGAAATCTGCAGAGTCACCAGGGGCCTGACAAGATCTCGGGTTATGAAGCTACAGAAACTCACCAATTGAATGGATTTTGAGGCAGTTCCCAGACTTGCTGCTACTGGCCTTACGTTTTGCCATAATGAGCATCTACTGCTTGGGGAAGATCCTCTATGCTATCTCCTGTGAGACCTTGTCATCTGCTGTAGTCTTTGGGACAACATTTTAGTTACTTAAAACTAAGAAAATGAAGCACCTGATTCTAGGAGTGTCATTGCAGATATTGCAATGTCTCTGCTCTTTAGTGGGCATTGCTTCCTGGAGTTTCATCATTGCTTGGGGATGTGAAGCATTATGGATTCAGGTTAGATAGGCAAATGGAATAATGTTTATTTTTTGCGGGGTAGGGTGGGGGATCCCTCTTCAATGCCGTCATCTACCTACTGCTGAGAATGGTGAAGTAATGCGGCTGCTTCCAACAAACCCTCCAA
The DNA here is from genome assembly GCF_052426305.1 of Pelodiscus sinensis. Taxonomy (NCBI): domain Eukaryota; kingdom Metazoa; phylum Chordata; order Testudines; family Trionychidae; genus Pelodiscus; species Pelodiscus sinensis. The sequence continues at coordinate 27,810,861 of NC_143063.1, read as the reverse complement.
AGAGTCCTTGCTCACAGATAGGCACAAGGTGGTGAAGTACTGGAATGGGTTACCTAGGGAAGTGGTAGAATCTCCATCCCTAGAGATTTTTAAGTCTCGGCTTAACAAAGCCCTGGCTGGGTTGATTTAGTTGGGATTGGCCCTGCCTTGGGCAAGGGGGTGGACTTGATTACCTCCTGATGTCTGTGCATCCCTGCAACCTAATGTAAATGGAAAGCAGTTCTGTCTCCTTTAAAAGAGCCTTTGAATTCAGGATTCCCCAGAGAAATACCTTGCGAGCCTTGTGGATCAGTATGAGGCTGGAACTAACCGGCTCAAAGGTCTTGAGTAGAAAGGTCCTGATTCTGAACTCTGTTCCTCAGGTTTAAGCTAACCCTGGGCATCACAAATTCTGTAATAAGTTAGAATTGACCCGTGAGCTGATTTAATTTATGTTGTCTCCAACAACTGTTCTGTGGAGCCACCTGGTAGCCCTGAGCTGCACTGTCCACAGAACACATTTACACTAGGGGCTTTAAATTTGAGTCAGTAAAATGGTGAGATGCTGGCAAGCCTACTTAGTCTGGGAAAAACCTGTGCATGGGTTGAAATTCAGCCTGGAAACATGCCTGTGTTCAGGTCCCATTACGCTGCAATAATTGGTGTAAAGGATCTGGATCACAGCTCAGAATCTGGGGTAGAATCTTTCACCTATATGTCACTGGTTCAAATCTAAGCCAGGTAGAGTAATTAGTGACCGAAAATCATGACCAGCTGCAAGCCGTATGAATAGCAGCAAAAAATGTTTATCAGGTTCTTCAAATTTTACCAGCTCAATATTGAGTGATATTTCTTTAATAGCATTTAACCAGATATAGAGCTGGTAGAATATCACCAGAAGGCATGGTTTTATATTCATATGGTAACTCTAGGACAGTCAGTTTTCACTGCTGTGTGCACAGCTTTTATACTCTGTGCTCGTCTATACATTTAGAATATTCCAGAATCCCATTAAGGTCAGTACACTGTCAAATAATTGCCATTATTGGTGAATGATTTAGGATGACCTGTGTAAAGCATCTGGAATACACTTAAATAACAATATCCTGTCATAAAACATGTGGATGGCAGACGTCTCTCACATATATACATATATAAAATATCTCCTAATTCATTCAAAAGGTGGCATGTATTGATGATGGTTAAAATTACTTGAAAACAAAGTCTCAGGAGGAAAATAGTGGTTGTAAGCATGTTAAAGGCTTAATAGAAAACAAATAATGATTTCTTCTTAGCCCTTCCCTTTTTTGTTTGTTTGTTTGTTTTTGCTTAGTGGTGCTATTAAATTAATAATCTGTATTCAGCTAATATCTGATTCTGGGGTCTGCAGAAGTTTGGGATATAATGGTACAGATTTGTATGCAGCATATCTGTTAAGCTATTTGGTATTGTTTGTATCTGGGCTTTCCCCCTCTCTTTCACTACTGGAAACCAAGCAAATGTAGAACTTCATTGATTTTTTTTTCAGCTTTAACAATTTTATAATTTGACTTCCACAGTCATTTTCATTATTAATTAGGATGTAAAGGCAGATTTCTTAGATTCCTGTCTTGACTTTACAGGCCCAAAGCACACATTACATGCTTTGAAATAAGGGGCACTGTCTATTCCAGTTAGTGCTGCTGTAGATTGGGTTTGAGAGGGTAGGAAACACATAGCAGCTAGTAGAGTCAGAGATGTCAATTCTGATGCCTCTGAAAGGTGCAAGATTAGCCAAAAGCCACCCACAAAAGGCAGGTTCAAGTGAATGCACACTTCCTTTTCCTCCCTCCCGTATATGTTAAATGTTTCATGGTTAGTGTTGTGTTCCTGTATTGTGTTTCGTTGAATAGGCTTATGATTTGCATCTTTCCAGGTACTCATAGGGTTTGCCAGGTTACTTGGGTACATATGGTTTTGACTTTGAAGTACAGACATGAACCTTGCAACATGGAAACACAGGTATCAAGATTAAATTGATTTATGGTTTGCTTTCCCATAAGATTGACAATTCAGGTAGGTTGCCTTGGCAACAAAGTTTAGTTCTATATATGTAGTGGGGTAGATTTGTTTGTGGGGGGGAAGACAGAGTGGTGAGCCTCTTGAATCAAAATGTACTTTCTGCAAATTTGGAAGTTCCACTTTCCATGACAAAGTGATGTATTTGCAGAATCACCAAAGCTGGCGCTGCTCCCCCTTCCTTCCCTCTGGCAATAACCATCACATGTCTACAGGTTTTCTGCAGGTCCACTAAGTCTTCTGGTGTATGTTGGCAGTTTGGATATGGGAGATTAGGACGGCAGTATTGAAAATGGGGTGGGAATGACAGTTCACTTCACCTTTCACCACTGCCAGGAAAGTGTGTCTTTAGGTATTTTCAGTTGTGGCCACTTGGTCAGTATTGATTGATTCTGCCTATGCTTATTGCCTTTTTGCCATTCACAAAGACATTTATCTTGAAGTTAGGGCTTATTGACATACTTTAGGAAATATGAGGTTATTGAAAGCATCCCTGATGTAATGTCTTGGGCAATGTCTCTGGTCTCTTGAATACGATAACCCACACTGGTGTTTTAATTTGAGGACAGGAAGATTGTATGTTGCTTACCAAATTTATGGAATAATTTTAGTATTTGCTATTTCACACTATGAACTGGCTGGCATGTACTGCTGGTGCTATATTATAATTTAATGACAACTTAATAAACCTTTAAACCAGAAAAGTCTTTAAACTACTTAGAAAAAGCATCTTAAACCGTGGTATCTGGCTGTCTGTAAAAGATGAATAGTGTTACCATTCACCTGGGGACTATCTTCATTAATATATTTGGATGAGGTTCCATTCCATTTTCCCATCTATGGGAAATATGGCATACTGCGGGTACAGTCAAAGGTCAGACTGGCGGTCGAGGACTAGCTAAAGAAACAGCTAACATTAGTATGATACAAACATGAATGTTATTAGCAGGGTTTTTTTAACCAGGCTGTGTTAACATCAAGTGTGATATTCCTGTTTTTCTGCTGGCAATGCTGAAATGCTGTAGAGATGGCTCTGAACTGGAAAGTGCAGTCCAGAAGTGAAATTGCACAAAGTTTGGGGACGTTTCAGTCTAGGCCTTTTATTCAAGGCTGTTTTGAATTTGTAGTTGTAGAAAATAAAATAATAATTAAAATTGTCATGAAAATAATCCCCAACTGCTAGCCGCTTACAGCACTAAAGTCGGTTCCTGATTTTTTTTATGTGTTCACTATTACAGTACAATGCTTGTAGTTTAGTTAGACACACAGATAAAAGGTCAAAATCACACAACACATATACAGAAAGGCTTCTGAAGTGTTTTCCGCCTTTGTTAAATTTGGCCTTTCTTTAATATCTTGAGCACAAGAGCTCAGAAAGCTTATAATGATGTGACATCAAGCGCTGTGGATAATTACGAAAAACTGTTAATAGTAGGTGCTCATTTTTATTTTGGATTACTTGATGATATATGTGGCTACTGTGTTTCAATACATCTGAATTTCTACCAGTCTATCACTTCTATCTTACAAGGTATGATAAAACTTTTATATTGTCAAAAATGAAGAAATAACACTGAAAAATTATTACATCTAGATTTTTGTTGTGTTATATTAGAAACATTTTTGGTAAAGTAAAAATGAATTCTTAATAAGACACATATTAATGGAAAGTCAATAGTAACAGTAGAAATGCACCAGTATGATTTAGTGAGGACTGTTTTTTCATCGTTTTCAATGCAAAGTTCCTGTACCTTTCTGAAATATTCCCTGAGAACTGAAGAATGAAATAAATAGGAATAGAAGAGCCTTAAAAGACCAGGCTCTAAAGTTCAGAATCCCTGGACTTTTTTAAAAAAATAAAAGAATTCCAAGAAACAAAGCCATATTGTTTTCAATGAAATGTGTTCTTTGTAAAACATTTAACTTTCTGCTTCTGATTTTAAAACTAAACTAAAATAAATAGGAAAGATACAATTGTTATAATGAGTCACAATCTCTGTCACTGTTCTTCCATAATGCAAAATAACCAATTCAAATTAGCAGTTCTTAATTTGTAATGAAAGAGGTGCCAGGGCTCAAGCCATTTTTTTTTCTTAACTGATGCAGGAAGACCACAGATGCTATGAACTGCCAAGTTCAGAGATGCAGAGGTTCAGTTCTAGCACAAGTTAAACACTGTACATTCGGAACTGGATGTTGCACACTGATCTTGATTTTCAGTGGTAGCAAAGCTTATATATTAAAAAAAAAAAGCTCTGATGGTACCAAACTGAGGAAATTCTCCTAAGTTATTTTCTAATTTGTTTTACTGTAATGGGTTCATAATTTCTTATAGTACATTGTTCTCATTAATGCATCTAAAGAATAAATAAAAAACCTTGGAGAGCATAGCAGACACACAGGTTTACTTTAACTCTACTAATGCATAAGTGTTGTTGAAAAGGGGTGATGTATATTAAATTACAAATTGACAAGGAGTGGAAGAAAAGGAATTCTCAATATCCCTTATTTACAGATGGAGAACTGTGTTGCAATACCATGGCTTAAAAGACTTAAGTTCACAAAAAAAGTCTGTGGCAGCCAGGAGCTGAACTTAGATGTGTTGGTCCAGTAGCTTAACTGTAAGATCAACCTTCCTCCTTAGGTTGATTCATAAATGGTGGAAGCCACAAAATGTTGGTGTCAAGAAGCAAATAGTGTATATAATTTTGTGAGGGTCAGAAATTTAACACCAAGGCAATTGTGAATACTTCATTTTGTTGATATTTTGCTAATTCTCTCTGTATTAATGACATTTTTTGTACTATATTGCCCTGTATGCCATTGAACAGCAAATAATCCTTTGTCATTTATATGGACTCTACCTGCTTGTTCTCTAGAGTGAAATATTTTAGCAAAAGTGCTAACAATGAACATTTTTTATTTTCCCCATTTCTTCTTTCAGCTTCTAGAGAATTCTTATGCAATCAATTAAACATGCAGACCACCAATTTACATTGTGTTCCCTAAAATGATCTTCACAATTTACACTAGCTACAGTTCAACAGGTCTGAATATTCCTGTACTCCTTTTCTTCCCTTGCATGCTTTCTGGTAGGAAACATTATTATTTGTGGCTAATCTGTCTTCCTAGGAAAATTAATTTCTATTTTGAGTTTTCAAAAAGATTTTAATTAAAAATTAGTTTTGCCCTAAAGAGAATTCCTGGGACCCTGAATTCCCCCGGGTTATACACTGCTTATGTGGTTTTTCAGGATGCTGCAGTAAATCTGCATCATATTCTTCCTCATGCAAATTACAGAGATCTCATAAGAAAGTAAATTCTCCATCCAGTCTTGTCCAGATTAGTTTGGTTTATAAATTGTTTTGGAATGTGTATTTCCTTCTCTGTAGTGGTTCTTCACTAAAAAACATCTTTACATCATGATAAATTTTTTTTTTAGAAAACAAAATACTTAATTTCATTAATCTGTTTAGCAATACCAATATAATGAGCCATAATATTGATTTTTTTACTTAGGATTTAAAATCTCTACTTCTTTCCACAGAATTAAATGTTTCAAACTGATACTCAACCTCTTTACAGTCACATCTTTAATTTAGTTGTTATAATTAGGCATTAACTGGTGTCAGTGGTATAGCCAGTAACAGCCATTCTGTTCTGCTTGTCTTGATTATCACAGTTTAGATGTAAAGTAAATTAGAATGAAAGACTATACAGTCCAATTACAGATAAAAGTAGCAAACTGCACTGTTGTAATTAGATGCCAGTACTATTTTTCCTAGATTTTGTATCTCTGAGGGCATTTCTCGTAACTACTTTGCTGAAGCCAATGTTTAAAGATTTTATAAACGGTGTGTGTCTTTGTGGCATCATCTTTTCTCTTTAAACTTTCAGTGCCTGAGTTACATCCATACATCCCTTTGTTCCTTGTAGATCTCCTGTTGGCCAGTCACCCTGGAAGAAAGGCAGGTGGTAACAAATGTGGTTTAATTAGGGTGTGACATTTTTTACTTAAAATATGTGGGAATATACATCAATAAATTATACAGCAAAGGTTACAATAATTTCCTTAATCTTTTTCACCTGCTTCCCCTTGTAATAGGTTTAAGAGGGCTAGAACAGAGGAGAGGGTATGGCTCCTTGCTGTACCAGATGTCAGCATCTCAACCCCTCTTTCACAGCTTGCTGAAGGGTTACTTTCATTTAAATCTTTTCTACATAATCTCCAGTGTGGTCTCAGCCATCTCATACCTGGAACCTTGTTTCCTTCCCGTCATAAGAGGGTTAAGGGGGCTAGAAAAGGAGGGAGGTCAATTCTTTGTGATACCAGTTGGAGGCACCCAAAACCTCACTTCCTTAGGTTCCTTAGGAGATTATTTCTTTACATCTTTTTTAAATCCATTTTATCTGATGTGTCTGTCCCTTCCATACTGAGTACCTGCACTGAACGTCTGCCATAAGTATTACTTACTAAATTGTGATGTTAGAACCAAATCTTCCTGTTAGTCTCCCACCTCTGGGGGAATACAACCTTCCCACATACACCCTGCCTCAGCTAATTTGGTGAGGAAGGAAAAATTCCTTCCAGGCCCAAAAAGAAAAAGGGCAACACATGTAATGTCCACAGTGGCTTATGAAGGGATCTGGACCTTTTTCCAGTTCTATGAATGTACGGATAGGTAGCCTGCCAGAACAATCCAGGCTAAAAAGGTCCTTTTAGGGAGTACTAATACCCTGCCCTCCACACACATACACATGTTTTCCACTCTGCTGAAAGGGCTTGCTTTCCTCTAATCATCTCCAGCTGTTTTCTGCTCCTCCTTACTCCATACAGGTAAAGATTCCCCCATCTCTGACTCCAGTTTCCAGGGAAAGTCCTTATAGAGGCAATAGCCCTTTTATTTATACATCCAGGAAAGGATAGCCCATACATAAAGCTGCTGGAGCCCATTAAGCACTATATGGTGCACTGTTTCCATCCTTTAAATAGCTACACATTAATCAGTAAATGTGGATGGGTTTTTAATGCACATTTTACTAAATCTTTTCATTCGAAGTGATGAGGAAAGATAGTATAACGTCTTTTCTCATCTACATCTTCAAAATATTAGCGTGACCATGTGAGGGTTGTGATAGCTCTTCTATGACCATGAATATGCCTTTGTGTCACTGGAGTACAATTCTCCACTGTAAGTCTTTGCTGTCACTTGCTTCTGGTTATAAGGGTCAGAGGATAGCAACTCCTGGAATTACCCACTGGGGTTGTGTTCTGCTAGGGTAGTGGGTACATGTTCTTCTAGGGTTTCACTGTATTATTATTTGTATCACACTAGTTCCTAGTTCCCATTGTGCTAGGTGCTATAGATGGGCCCTGTTTCAAAGAGTTTATAGTGTACTAAGACAGAGCTCAATGGAAAACAAAGGGACAACTGGTGACTTGGGGTGACACAAAGTCAGTGGTAGAGCTGGGAGTAGAACCCAGGTGCCCTGACATCTAATCCACTCCTAATTTATTTAAGTGTTTCAGACAATAAAAAAGAACCTTGGTATTTACCAGGGTAGTAAGCATGTATGAGACATTCTTAATACTTTTATTGATAAGGGCAGTAAGGATAATTGCTCTAGGACAGTTTATAAATATAATGAAATATTGTATCTACTAGGAAAATATAGAATAGGGGATGGCTTTAGGCAGTTGAAGTATAATGAATATGCCTTTTAGGTATATATATAACTTTATAGAATCATTGGCTTCAACAGATCTGGTCAAAAAAACATTAGAACTATTTTCCATTAAAAAAGGCAATTAAGTTAAAATCTAAATATTTTATGGGTACTTTTCTATTTAAACAAAAGTGGTAATCTATGTAGCTTCATTATAAGAACTTGAAAATAAAGGTTGGTTAAAGTAACATAAATTATATTAAATAGGGGATTTCTCAGAAAACTCATTCAAATAATGAAAGAGAAAAGGCCAATCTTCCATTGTTAGAAAAAAATTCACATGCCAAATCGGAGGTATCAGCATACTTTCTACTCACACTGATCACAGAAATACAAAGGACTTTTTTTGTGCTTTTCTACACAAGGGCTGTGTCTACATTGGCAAGATTTTGCACAAAAGCCATTACTTTTGCGCAAAAACTTGCCGCCTGTCTACACTGGTGGGGAGTTCTTGCGCAAGAACACTGACGTTCTAATGTAAGAAATCAGTGCTTCTTGCGCAAGAACTATGACGCTCCCACTCAGTGTTCTTGCGCAAGGGGCCAATGTAGACAGGCAACATGAATTTCTTGCGCAAGAAAGTCCGATGGCTAAAATGGCCATCGGAGCTTTCTTGCACAAGATAGCATCTGCACTGGCATGGACGCACATCTCTTGCGCAAATACTCATGCCAGTATAGACATTCTCTTGTGCAAATACTTTAATGCAAAAACTCTTGCATTAAAAGTATTTGCACAAAATCTTGCCAATGTAGACGTAGCCCACATGTTTTTGCAAATAGAGTAAAATAGTTGTCAGATCAGACATGTTTCAGCAGGCTTTCTTCTTCCTCACTGAAGATGAATATTTTGGATATTCTGTGATAGATGACAGGTCATAGCCCCTGATTTGGTATGATAGCAAGTCCACAATGATAGTATTCTCTGTGCTACATAGAATGGAACATTGTAACTACCTTTCTACTGCACATGGAGAAAGGCTCTTTTAAAGCAATACAAATATACAAGTTATTGCTGACATAACCTCTTTTAAGATCTGTTTCTGGAGACATTTTGGCATACTGTTTTTGCAACAAAATTGGAACGACAATGCAAAATGTAATTCAGTTACTCAAGCATTCTACGTACAGCAAGTATGCAAATTCATGTGAAAAAACATTCATGTATTGATCTGCCTAATTTTTTCATGCCTCTATTATGACTGTTCATTGAATACATGTACAAAGAGCCACATGTCATCCACAGTAGCATTATTGGGTACTGTGACGGGGCGGCCCCGCCCCGCACTCAAGCCTAGGGAAACCACCTAGAGCCGGGGGTGGAGAGGGTCCCACCCACACAGCCCTACTGGGCATGCTCCGAGGGGAGCCAAGCTATAAAAGGCTGCTGGCCTGCTCAGAAGGGGCAGACCACGGCCCGAGTGGGAGCTAGCACCCAGCTGCCAGAGAGGGAGTCGCCAGGACTGCTGACCGCGCTGCTGCCAGGCCCCAGCCGGGCTCGCCCCCAGCGACGGAGCCGCCGGCCGGCCCCCCGTGACCCAGGCACCAGACCGGATGCTGCCGACCCGACGCTGACTGGGGAAGTGTCGCTACAGCCACCCGACCAACGCCGACAGGTGGGACCGCGCCGGGCCGGGGGTAGGAAGTGACCCAGGGCAGGGAGCTGGAGAAGCCTCTGAGGGCTCAGTGCATTGCGGGGAGGACCCCCTGCCGAGCCAGTGGTGGGAGCCACCCGCAGCTCATAGGGCCCTGGGTCGGGGCCCGGTGGAGAGGGAGGGCCTGGGCCCCCCTACCCCTCCTGCCCTGAACCCCAGCAAGTGGGAAGCTCAGCCTGAGGACGAGGCCGCAGAGTCTGCATAGGCCAGTGGGCCGTATTACCCCTGATACAGGGGCAGCCGACTTTGGGACTAAGCCAGTGGGCCGTATTTCCCCTGATACAGGGGCAGCCGACTTTGGGACTAGGCCAGTGGGCCGTATTACCCCTGATACAGGGGCAGCCGACTTTGGGACTAGGCCAGTGGGCCGTATTACCCCTAAAAGAGGGGAATTGCACTTTGGGGCTAGACCCAGGTGAGCCAAATTATGCCCCGGACGGGGGCGGCAACCCCAAACCAGGGGGGAGCCCCCTGACAGGTACCATTATAGTCTCAAAGGAAATCTGTAGTTAAGGTGGCATCAGGATTTTCAGTTTTACAACAGTGTCTGTACCTCAGCATCCCCAACTTTTTTCTGAACCTCTCCCCCCTCCACCCACTTTTTTTTTTTTTTTGGTAAACATACTCTGAGGAACCAAATTTCAGCCAACAATTAATCTACAAGTGGAGTGATCTACAATGTGTTGTTATGATTGTGTTGTGTTGTGGGGTGTTTTTTCATGGGTGGTTGTTTTTTAAGGAAATGTGGGGAAAATGGAACTTTGGAAAAGCCTCATTCCTTCCCACTCCCATAGTGCACAGTTGCTATCCCCTGCTATTACATGAGCACTAAGATTGTGACATCAGAGACACCAGCCACCCATCACTCCCTCGCTACATGCACTTTGAGAGAGTCACGGTTGCCCTGATTGTCATGGCAACAGTTGCCTTTGATAGTTGATTTACCTCAGACTCTCATCACAAATTGTTACAAAAAAGGGTCTCCACCCAGCGGAGATTGTACTCAATGCCGACAGATTAGAAAAGCTCCCTCTGATCTCTTTTCAGTTTGTCCACTGGTGACTGTTGAGTTGTTTTTCTCAAAAATGGTAACATGAAAATAAAATACACATTCCAGTTCTTTTTTCATATATATTGTTTGTGTAGTTCTGAATATTTACCTTTTTAGAAGGATTATATTTTTGCAGAGTCAAATACACTTGAGTTAGGAATTGCCAGAGCAAACATTGCCCATGCAACCCTATTTGCATGTGTACTATGATATAGCCTTTAATCACACTGACTGGCTATCTGTGAAAAGTGTGGATTAATGACTTGCTGAGCATCACATAGGATAGAGTCTAAATCTCCAAGGCAGCATTCAGCTACCCTTGCCATTCGATCATTCTTTCTCTTTTTTGCAGTCCCCTGATTCAGTCATTGCAACTTCTTCAACAAATGAGGCAAAGGTTCTGCTGACAACAGCCTTCTGTACATATGACCCTGATTCACCCCCAAAGCACATCCATACTATGCACTGAATGGAACAAGACTTCGATCTAAAAATAAGAAGAGATAGTTTAATTAAAAACTGTATCATAATGCATGTTTAAGGGGGCAAATTAAGGTAGGATGGACAATATCTTTTCTAAGATTTCCTAATTTAAGAGTGCTTGATTTTACCAATTTTTAATCTTTGTGGTTTCTATTTTTTATGGTTTAATTGATAAATGGGAGCATCTCTAACATTTTTTTCACAGAGACTAACCAAAATATACAGAATCACAAGCTTTGTGGGAAAAAATGACATGGGTTTTGCTTATGAAAGCTCATGATTCTACTCATGGATCTCAGTAACCCTATTGTTTCAGGCCAATTTCACAAGCCTACTCCATGGGGAAGCCTCAGAACTTAACTTCATTTACAAGTTTGATTCCTAGAAGAGGGGTACGAATAAAGACATTGGCTGGATGGCCTACTACATTCCACATCCTAATGACATAAAAAACCAAACAATGGGTACTTAAGAACAAATAGTACCATTTCTATCAGCTTCATATAGCTTGGACACTCTAATTGACTATTTCTTTCCCCCCCTTTTTTTCTTCCTTCTCTCCCCCCATCCCTTATTTATTTAGAAACTGGATCTTTAATAGCTCCATTCAATTGAAGAAGTGAGTTGTGCCCATGAAAGCTCATGATACAATCTACATGTTTTGTTAGTCTCTAAGGATATGTCTACACTAGCTTGTTAATTCGAGGTAGGCAAATCAGGCAACCGGAGTTGCAAATGAAGCCCAGGATTTAAATATCCCGGGCTTTATTTGCATGTTTCCGTCCGGCTGCCATTTTTAAATCCCCCTTAGTTCGAACAAACTGCCCGCGGCTACTGTTACTCCATGAGGAGTATCAGTTAATCCGAACTAAGGATTTAATTTGGATTAACTTTAAACTGGTGCGTGTAGCTGCGGGCAGTTCGTTCGAACTAAAGGGGATTTAAAAATGGCGGCCGGACTGGAACATGCAAATAAAGCCCAGGATATTTAAATCCCAGGCTTCATTTGCAACTCCGGTTGCCTGATTTGCCTACCTAGCTCGAATTAACGAGCTAGTGTAGACATACCCTAAGGTGCTGCAAGACTATTTGTTGTTTTTAAAAGTTTTTCCCATGTATTTTGGTTAGTTTCTAAGATGTCACAGGACCACTTGTTGTTTTTAAAGTTGCAGACTAACACAGCTACCCCTCTGAGATGATATTTTTGTTTGGAATTTATATACAGTGTCTTGGGTGTTATTACTCTGCGACAAGTAACAATAACAACAATATATAAAACTTTTATTTGTGTGGTATAATGATAAAGGGCTATATGCTATGGGTGAAAGCATTATTGTCCCTGTTTCACATGAGGAGAAACTTATTGAATAAGATGAGCAAAATATCCTTGCCCCAAAATGCTTAACATCTCTATGGCTAGATTCTTTACCACACCCACTTAGCTTTTACTCAAGATGTACTCATTCAATGTAGCTCCTCAGGAATCTCCACTAGATAGGCTACTGTGGGCCCCTGGCTGTGTCTCACAAACAGAACTCCCCAGGAGGGAATTTAAAATATTGCTGCCTAACTCTCCTTAGGACGAATGCCTCCTTCAAGCTGTCTGCTGCCAAGGATACAATTTGTGCACACACCTTATGCCCACTGCTGTGACCATGGAAAACATATTGACTACTAGAAAATGAAGTCTTTTATAGGCACAGTAGTAATTCCCTAATTATTTCTTAACAATTTTGCTAAGCTTTAGAAGAACCACCTGTAGGCAGTAAGAGGCAGTTCAGTCTCCACAATTACTAGTCCCTAATACTGCCTCCAACGTCATTAATGGTTTCAGTAATTTTTGTTACGTAAACACTTGCCAGTAGATGTGGGGTTGGAACAAATTCATTTCACCTAAGATACAAAGAAGAATTGCAGTCTGTAAAATAAATGAAAAATAAGGTGCTTAGTCATTTCATTGTTTCTCTCTATCTGCTCTATTAGAACACAATTTTAATGTACTAGTAAAGTGAAAAAGACTCATGTTGCTTGATTCTCTTGGGTTAAGTTAATTGGTAATTTATACCAAAATGATAATAAGAAAACATTTAGTAAGTTTCCATTTTTCAAAGCAACATGAAAACTTCCTGTTTCACAGTGAATGTACAGTAAATTATATATGTTGATTTTAAGGAGTTCAGTTTTATTTGATTAATTTGCTAGAGATTGTTTAAGGTGTAAGCAAGGCATATATTTTCCTGTGAAACCAAATTGCTCCAACCCTTTGCTAATTTTACCTACAATTAGTTTGGTGTAATTATCAGAGCATACAATTCAGTCTGCTTCCGCAAAAAAATTATTGTTCCTGGGGTCATAAAACTCTTTAAAAATTGGTTAATGAACAAGTGAGCCATGGGTATGTCTTAGAATATGAGAATTGCTATTAAATATGTAGTACATGAAGTGTGTGTACAGTATACACAACAAACTCATAAAATAACCCCATGAGGAAATACTTTAATATAGAAAAATAATATGTGGTCATGCAATTAAAGACTATGTCATAACACATATGCATATGTTGAATTAAAGTTTCACTGACAACCTCAATTCTGGGATTTCCTCATTTTAGGGAGCTTACTTTGCACCTACATATTCTTTAAATATAACTTTTTTCATGTAATTATAGATGGAATTGTAGCACCACTTATATTGAATGTTATATGATACTTCCTATACTTTCAGTTGCTTTTGACTTTGCTTAGCCCTTTGGACTAAAATTTCATGTCTTGGGTATTTGCTTCAGATTGAATTATTTAGGAAATTTTCAGCTAAAATAGTTTCAGCTCAGTATCTTCCAAAGTGGGTACATCCAATTTGCCATCCACAGCCCTCTGTGTCTTTATCTCTCCCTTGTCTGAAAAAGAAAATAACTGAAACTTTACCTGACCGTCTCACAAACCTATAGGCTGTGTCTACACTGGCATGAATTTCCAGAAATGCTTAAAATGGAATACTATTCCATTTTCAGTTTTTCCGGAAAAGGAGCGTCTACATTGGCAGGCTGCTTTTCCGGAAAAGCCCTTTTTCCGGAAAAGCGTCTGTGGCCAATGTAGATGTTCTTTTCCGGAAAAGAGCCCTGATAACCATTTTCGTGATCGGGGCTTTTTTCCGGAAAAGACTACTGGGCTGTCTACACTGGCCCTTTTCCGGAACAGTGTTCCGGAATAAGGACTTATGCCTGAGCGGGAGCAGAATAGTTTTTCCGGAATAGGAGCTGATTTTGTACAGTAGAGCATCGTTGCTTTTCCGGAAATTCAAGGGCCAGTGTAGACAGCTCGCAGCTTATTCCGGAAAAGCAGCTGATTTTCCGGAATAAGTGGCCCAGTGTAGACACAGCCATATAGTAGCCCTGATACCCTCAGATTATTTTGAGACTTGGCCCAGGGAAAAATTCCAGAGGTGTGCATTATACCTAGGCTCTTTCTCAGTTGCCCCCCAAAATCTTGCTTGTGATCTATAAATCCATACAATTGTCTGTTTTTCTTTTCCATATATGCTTTTCCCAGGATGCTTAAATGGGTTTTCTGTATCTGTGTTTACCTTCTGAAGAATAGAGGCATTAAGAGGGCTATCCGTCATAGCTCAGGACAATTGCAGGAATAAAAGCACCCTATTCACTTGGATCCTCTCTCAGAGAAATAGAGGCAAAAAAGAATGCCATAGGAAATTCATATGTGCAGGAAGGGAAAGTACTTGCCTTCTTGAATGCCTAAGTCCTGCATGATATATGGGAGGTTTTTTCCCTGGCATGGCTTGGAAACTGTGATGAAAAGGATAGATAGGAATAGAAAAAGGAATGTTTATTGATGTATCATTTCCCCTGCCTAGGGAAAAATCTTCTTTTTGGTACCATTTATTAAAGGATCTTAGGTTGTTAAATGCTTCCGGACAGCATAACTTTTGGTGGTTAGAACTACAAGATCTGTATTGACTCTTTAGGTAGGTAATTATGGCTGTAGTGGAAATACAGTTGCCTAGGAGGTCTGAAAATGATTTCTCATGGCCTAATTCACAGAATGCTTTGTCTGTATGTGAATTTACAGTAAGCACAGCCAATATGTGTTTTATATTATACCTCTAGAATTAGGGGTGAGCAGGTCTTAGCTGCTTCATTACCAGCAGCAATCTATATCATCTAAACCTTTATGTATGGATTTTCTGTAGCACTTTGCCCATCAGCGTATTGACAATATGGGGATAAGTCCTCTCTTTCATCAGTACCTTCCCTCCAATTTTTTTGTATGATTTTAGAGTTTGCCATGGCTTCTTACCTCATAGATGTAATGGGAAATGTGGATTTGTGGCAGCCAGACAAAGGTACAGAAGGTGCTTTAGGAGTGATATTGTCAAAAGTGCTGAGCATTGTCCTAATTCTGCGCTCCCTGAACTCAACTATAAAACTCCCATTGATTTCAGAGAGCACAGAGGTAGGACAACAGACTGCTTTTGAAAATCTCACCTTTCAGGCATTACCTTTGTGTTCTCAAGATACTGTTTCACTATCTTAGGGTATGTCTACACTGCAAAGGTATTTTGAAATACCAGCCATTATTTCAAAATTACTTTACTAGCATCTACACAGCCAAAGTGCTATTTCAAAATTAATTTGAAATAGCATAGCACTTATTTCAAATTTGGTAAACCTCATTCCACAAGGTTGAATGCCAATTCGAAATAGCTATTTTGAAATAAGTGCTGTGTAGACACTTATATTGTCTACTCCAGCCTCAACCAAGAACACTCCTCTCCCTCCCCCCTCCCTGGAGCCCTTAAAGAGTTTGATTCTGGCCACAGTGCCTGTGCCAGCTGCAAGCCTGCCAGCCCTCAGCCAGCAGTCACGGCTCCTGACCCAGTGGTCCCAAAACATGAGCCAGCAAGCCACTGGCAGCCAGCCCTTCACCGCTCCCCAGGAGCAGTCTGCCAGTTCCCAGGAGCCTGCCAGGTCCTGGAGAAGGCAAGCCCCTTCCTGGTCCACGGTGGAGATCATGGACCTTATACAGGTTGTGGGGGGAATGCCCCTAACGTCCATGATCTCTGCACTAGACAGAGGAACGCAGCCATCTATGGCAGGATAGCTGTCAGCCTGGCCACCAAAGGCCACATGCGAACCCAGGAGCAGGTTTGCATGAAAATCAAGTTGGTCCGGCGAGACCCCCAACCCTGAGCCCTTTTAGTGCTCCTTAGGGTGGAAGCTCTCCCGCAAGGCCTCCTGGATACTGACAGCCCCCCGATGGACCTCCTGAATGGTAGCCTGCAGAAAGTGCAGCCAGGCTCTCAGCAACACGTTCACGAGAAGCACCAGAGTACCCAGGGACAGCTCTGGCTCCATGTTGCAGAATGCTGTGGTGTCCTGAGTGAGGGCAACCAGAGTACGCAGAGACAAAATGCTTTGCTGTCCCTCATTGAGGTAGGCAAGCAAGCAGGGAAAGCTGAGAACTGGCTGTCCAGGGTGGGTTCGTTTAAGCACAGGCCTCAGATAGACTCAGGCAGCAGCCACACAAAGTACCTCCTGACCTGATGCCCTGTGGGACCTGGTTCCAGCTGGCCTTAAATGTGATTCAGCGTTCACTCAGTGTGAATGTGCTATTTTGAAATAGCAAAACAGTATTTCAAAATGCATTTTGTGTGTAGACATGTTATTTTGAAATAACTTATTGCGAATTAACTATTTTGAAATAAGACATTTTGAAATAATGCTGTAGTGTAGACATACCCTTACAGAATATCTCCATGAAGCACCACATTGAAAATGCTTCCTATGTCCAGAGAGATCCCAGGCTCCCAGGCAAATGAGCAAATTATATTGTAGCATCTTTCCAACCAGTCATCTGCTAAACATGCAATTGTCTGCAATCTCTAACAGTCACTGGCACTCACTGTTGTCTGTGTTCACCTAGCCTGAAAATCAAACCTTCACTCTAACAGGCCTTGGGAGACAAGCCAACCCTTGCCCACAGACAACCTGCAACCTGAAGCAAATCCTTTCCAGCAGCCACATATCACACCTCAGATACACTCACCCAGGGACCTACACCTGCAACAAACCCTGTGGCCATCTCTGTCCACACATCTATACAAGACACACCATTACAGGACCTAACCACATAAACCACAACATCAGAGACTCATACTGCTGCACATCCTCTAATGTGATATATGCCATCAAGTACCAGTAATTCCCCTCTGCTATGTATATTGGCCAAACTAGACAGTCTCTATGACAAAGAATAAATGGGCAGAAATGGTAACAAACACAAACCTGTAGGGTAACATTTTAACCTGCCTGGGCTCTCTGTCATGGATTTAAAAGTAGCCATTCTTCTACAAAGGAAATTCATTAGCCAATTATAGAGAGAGTCTGCAGAACAGGACTATATCAACAGATTTGACATCATTATCCTTGGACTAAACAGAGCCATTAATTGGTTGGTGCATTAGAAAGCAATTTTCTCCTGCCATTAACATCTGTATTTCCACATCAAAAGCGATGTATTGGACACATCTGGACCAGTTAATTAGCCTCATTAATACAGGTCCTACAATTGATAGGTGATATTTCTGCTGTTACTTATCTCTTGGTTTCTGTTATTTCCACTCCATCTGATGAAGTGGGTTTTGCCCATGAAAACTCATAATTCTATATAATTTGTTAAGTTTCTAAGGTGTTACAGGACCACTCTTTATCATTCTGTCTATCAAACACACAATACATTTTTATGATTGTTAAGACATAGAGATGTTTTATAAGGCCGCTATCATGGGTTAAAAATAAATAATCATTCACATTCTGAGAACCTGACTGCTAAATTGGGAATAATGTCTTCTGTATCCTTTGACCTTGAAACAGGCATCACTATCTCATAATGAAGTTTAGGAAAGATATTCCGAATGATAATTTGTGGTAAGCAATAGTATCGACTGGGCTAGACTTAGTCAAAGAGGTAAAGGCCCAAAGGAATCACCAGATCACGTTGTCTGACCTCCTGTACAAACTCAATAATGAATATTATCCTGACTCAACCTTCATTTTGATAGGCTAAACAAACCAAACTCTTCTTTTTGTCTCTTGTAAGACAGGCCTTCTATTCCTCTGATCACCTTAATTTTTCTCTACAGCTGACTTAATTTTTAGCATGGCTTCCCTATGAGGAGATGGGCCAAGCTGTGATGGGAGTGCTGCCTGTGGACATTTTTTATGCAGATTGCCTTTAGCAAAAGGAGCTAAGTAGGACCCCAGTTCCAATACCTTAATAGCTGAGATATTGGCCTCAGCAAGTTATTTGGCGAAGCTGAAATGGTGTTTGACATGGGATTGTATTTATCATGGTCATCAAAATTGTCAACAATATAGATACATTGATCTAACATTGTGTGTGGTTTCTCTGACATGCTGTTGGTAAAGATAAAGTGATAATTTGTGACAGGTCTAGTTTAGTCCAACCTGTAACTCAAGCAGAAGACCAAAGAAAGTGTTTGTGTGAGACCATGTGATAATCTGTAACAACATTGTTCTATTACATGTGAGTGTTCATATAATATGTAAATATGCTGCTGTTATTATATTTAATTCTCACCTCTCTCTCTCTCTCTCTCTCTCTCTCTGTCTCTTTCTTTTTTCCCTTTAGCTGTCAGTGTAGCTCTGCCTTTTGTGGCTTTCTAGGGGCCCTCATGATAGTATTGATGATTTTGTTAATATTTAACAATTGTATTCATATAGCCATGGATAATAATTGTTAAATTTTGCTCAGATTTTTATCTAATGTTGTTTTCAGTTAGATGTGGTGAGTGATTAAAAAAAGATAATTTGTTAAACACTAGAAAATTTAATCAGATCAACTGGTACAAACTAGCATTTCTTCAACATTTGAGAGCAGTTGTATCTTTTATATGTTTTGAAACCTGATTTTGAAGAATTAAGCTGTTCTTTACCAATTAAACAAAAATTTCCAATGTTGTCTTTGAAAGTTTTGTCTTGTAACGGAATATATGCATACAGAAGTTACAGCTGATCCCCCTGTAGAAGGATCATGTTTTTATAGACAATCCAACAATAGTCATTTTGGAAAGAAAGAATGAAACATGACTTACAGTTGCATCAGAAATATGTGACGAACCATAGTCAAGTGCCGCATTAGTTTAATATTCTCTGTTCTCTGTGTTAGCATACAATAGTGAATTCCTGTCCCAGACTCTCACTAACTTCTGTGGCACCAGGATTTCACATTACAGTCCAGGACCTCTTAATTTTCCATCTCTAATTGTACAAGTTACATTCCCCTACAGAAATGACCTTTGTATCTGTTTATGTTTGAGACTCTACATTAACGTCTACTGGAATTTACATAATCCAAATATTTAAATAGCAGTTTTCATATATTTTAAGGTGAATGACATATTAGAAGTAGCTAAATTATTTATCTTACTTTGGAATGTGAGTTTAATTTCAGTGTGCAACTGAGAAGTGTTCAACATAGAGGTGAAAGAGATTATATTCATGATGCAAATGCACATAAAACTTAAGTAATAATGCACTATTTGTTTATTATTCAGGCCTATTATGTCTGTTTCTAATACCAGAAGAAATAAATGTCATATTTTAGATATAGATAGGTAGGGGTGTGTGTGTGTGTGTGTGTGTGTGCGCGCGCGTGCGCACGTGCACGCACATGGTTGTAAACTAAAATACATTTTCATACACATGCATATGTAGTGCATAGGCTTTCATATATATATAGTGCACAAATAGCATGGTAATAAACTTAAAATTAGTAAATAATAGAAAAAGAAACAAGATATAAACAAAATGAAAAAATAATTAAAACAATAACTATTCCATTCATTCTGAACATATCGCACACGATTGCATTAGGAAACACAGTAAAAAATGTGCTTTTAATCTGATAGTTAAAAAAACCCAATAAAATAAAAATGAAATCCATTAATGAAAATAATGGATCTTATGCAAACTAGTTAAACACTTAACATATCTGATTTTTTTTCCAGTTGATGATAATAGTAGTCTTAGTCACTTACTGTGGTTGTTACAGTGCAATTAGTACCACTCACTGCATAGTGTTTCCATGTTAAAAATGATGAAAAAAAGACAGAGAATGGTTTTGTAGATGAGACACTACTCTTACTAAACTAATATTGTAATGAATCTATGCAAGATGTCATAATTTAAAGCTGTGACATTGTTCCTGGCATGGAACTGAATCTCACTCTTATTTGGTTTCTCAGTCTGTGGTTTGGTTGGTGAGGGTGGCGGGGGCTGGGGGGCGGGGACTGAGAGGGGGAGAGGAGCAACCATTTATCTGTCAGGCTGATTTAAAATAAATAAATAATTTTAAAAGTAATTTGGGAGTTTGAAATGTATTGAATATCAGGGAGATTGATTAGTGGATGCTGCTAACGTGATGACATCTCTCCTATGTACCTCATTTTGATGGACATTGCTCATTTTACTCCTACAATTACCTATATGAATCTTCACTTTTATGGTTGAAAATTATTTACATCAGAATTAAAAGTTTGTGAAACTGAGGTTATAGAAAGAGTTGTCTGTGCTAATTAAATAACTGCCATACATTTTTAGTGTTGTGCCTGAATGGTTTTTTAATTGCTCCTCATTTAAGGTTTTTTTTCGTTATTGTTGCAAGCTGTGTCCTATATTTGACAAATTGAGAGGGCTAAATATGATCACAAGTAAGTATTAAATTGACAGATTTGGCGTGAATTAATTTTACATGACTATCACTACCATATAATTGGTAGCTATATGGAAAATTGGAGCTGTGTGTGATAAATTGCAAAGCTATATGATAAATGAATGTATGCACCTCTGGCAGTTTTACCTGGTCTCTGCCCACTAATTCAACACCCCTGAGACTTAGTCTATTGGTTCAACTCTTTGAACAGCTGTAATCAACTACAGTCTTTTTAAGCCAATCTCCCTCACAAATGTTTCTTTCTGTTTCCCCAAATGTTCAAGTACCCTGGCCTGAGGCCTATGACAAATGTCAGTCCTGGACAAAAGGACAGATTTTTGTGACTTTATCTGTCACCCTTGCAGTGCCAGAAATAGGAGTATGCTAACATTAGAAAATGGTAGATCCTAGCTTTACACTAGCATGCAAGAACCCTATCCTCAATTAATACTTACAGGATATTATATGCAACAAATGAGACATCATTGAGGTGCCTGAATCAGAGTTTAGTTTGTGTGTAATGCAGCCCGTAGTCCTTCTCAACAATGGTGAATCATCATTAAAATGTATTATGCATCACAAAATATAATTTTAAAAGAAGATTCATAACTGGGTGAAATCCCAACATGTTTTCACTGGAACTCTCAATGTCTGTATCGTAAAGTCTTTGCCAAATTTCAACTTATATTTCATCCACTGTAGCTATAGATATGCAAACTATATTGCAAGCTCTTTTGTACCATGAGTAAAATATCTATCCTTATACCTAAAAATGGCTAAAACTTTTGTATTTAAACTTTCCAAAACATTTCTCCTATAATATACAAGCATGTGTGTATTTTTTGCATATTATGTACATTATGAATGACCATAGTACAGTATTTTTTTCTTTTTCATAGAATCATAGTGTACTAAAATCGGAAGGGACCTCAAGATATCATCAAGTCTAGTCCTCTCCTCCCATGATCAAGCACCAGCTAGATCATCCTAAGATGTCTATCCAAACTTCTCTTAAATATCTCCAGTGATGGAGATACTACAGCCTCCCTAGGCATTTTATTCCAGTGTTTAACCACTATGACAGTTAGAAAGCTTTTCCTAATGTCCAAACTAAACCTTCCTTGCTGTAATGTAAGCCCATTGCTTCTTGTTCTATCATCAGAGATGAAGGAGAACAATTTTTCTCACTCGTCCTTGTAACACCCTTATAGATACTTGAAAACTGCTATCGTGCCTCCTCCCAGCCGTCTCTTTTCTAAACTAAAAAGCCCAATTCTTTCAGTCGTCTCTCATAGGTCATGTTTTCTAGACCTTTAATTATTTTTGTTGCTCTTCTCTGGATCTTCTCCAAATCTTTCTTGAAATCTGGTGCCCAGAACTGGATACAGTACTCCAACTGAGGCCTAATCAATGCAGAGTAGAGTGAAAGAATGACTTCTCGTATCTTGCTCACAACACTCTTATTTATGCATCTCAGAATCATGTTTCCTTATTTTGCAACAGTGTGACACTTTAGACTCATATTTAGCTTGTGATCCACTATGACCCCTAGATCCCTTTCTTCAATACTCCTTCCTAGACAATCACCAAGCATTGTTACAGGCTGGGAACCAACCAGCTAAGTAGTAGTTCTGAAGAAAAAGACCTGGGGGTGATAGCGGATGAGAAGCTGGATATGAGTCAACAGGGGGCTGGACTTGATGACCTTCTGAGGTATCTTCCAGCTCTATAGTTCTATGATTCTGTGAATCACTTCCCATTCTGTATGTGTGAAACTAATTTCTCCTTCCTAAGTGGAATACTTTGCATTTGTCCTTATTAAACTTTATCCTGTTTACCTCAGACCATTTCTCCAGTTTGTCCAGATCATTTTGAATTATGACCCTATCCTCCAAAGCAATTGCAACCCCTCCCAACTTGGTATCATCTGCAAACTTAATAAGTGTACTCTCTATGTCATCATAGAAATTGTTGATGAACCACACTTGTTATGCCCTTCCAGTATGATTGTGAAGTGTTAATAACTGCTCTCTGAGAATGGTTATCCAGCCAGTTATGCACTCACCTTATAGTTGCTCCATCTAGGTTTTTTTCCCCTAGTTTATTGATAAGAAAGTCATTTGAGACCATATCAAATGCCTTACTAAAGTCTAAGTATACCATGTCTACTGCTTCTCCCTTATACACAAGACTTTTTATCCTATCTAAGAAAGCTATCAGATTAGTTTGACATTATTTGTTCTTTACAAATCCATGCTGGCTGTAATCTATCACCTTATTATCTTTCAGTTGTTGTGGATGAATTCCTTAATTACTTGCGCCATTATTTTCCCTGGCACAGAAGTTAAACTGACTGGTCTGTAGTTTCCTGGGTTGTTCTTATTTCCTTTTTTATAGATGGGCACTACATGTGTCCTTTTCTAGTCTTCTGCAGTCTCTCTCCCAACTTCCATGACTATTCAAAGATGATAGCTAAAGGCTCAGATACCTCCTCCTTGAATATTCTAGGATATATTTCATCAGGCCCTGGTGACTTGCTGACATCTAATTTTTCTAAGTAATTTTTAACGTGTTCTTTTTTATTTTAACTTCTAAACCTACTCGATTTCCACTAGCATTCACTATGTTAGGCATCCCGTCACCATCGATCTTTACAAAAACCAAAACAATGAAGTTGTTAAGCACCTCTGCCATTTCCAAGTTTACTGTTATTGTTTCTTCCTCTTCACTGAGCAGTGGGCCTACCATGTCCTTGGTCTTCCTCTTGCTTCTAATATATTTTTAGAATGTCTTCTTGGTACTCTTTATGTCTGTAGTTAGACCTAGCTCATTTTGTGCCTTCACATTTCTAATCTTGCCCCTGCATACTCTTTCCCTGCATACTCGCATTGTTTGCTTATATTAATCCTTTGTAATTTGACCTAATTTCCACTTTTTATACAACTCCCTTTTGATTTTTAGATCATGTCAGATCTCCTGATTAAACCAAGGTGGCCCCTTGCCATACTTTCTATCTTTCCTACACAGTGGTTTAGTTTGCTTTTAAGCCCTTAATAATGCCTCTTTGAAAAACTGCCAACACTTTTCAGTTGTTTTTCTTCTTAATATTGCTTCCTTACCTACTTGCTCTCTGAGTTTACTAACTTCTGCCTTCCTGAAATCCATTGTCTGTATTTTGCTGTTCTCCCATCTATCATTCCTTAGAATCATGAACGCTATGATTTCATGATGACTTTCACCCAAGCTGCCTTCCACTCTCAAATTTTCAAACAGTTCCTCCCTATGTGTAAAAAATCAAATTTATAACAATTTCCTCCCAGTAGCTTTCCCAACCTTCTGAAATAAAAAAAATGTCTCCAATTCCCTCCAAGAACTTATTGGTTAATCTGTGCCCTGCTGTGTTAGTTTCCCAACATATGTCTGGATAGTTGAAGTCCCCAGTCACCACCAAATCGTCCGCTTTGGATGATTTTGTTAGTTGTTAAAAAAAAGCTTCATCCTCTTCTTTTGCCTGGGCAGGTGGTCTGTAGTAGACCCTTAGCATGACATCACCCTTGTTTTTAACCCCTTTTAACCTAACCCAGAGACTCTCAACAAGTCTGTTTCCTGTGCCCATCTCCACCTCAGTCCAAGTGTATATGTTTTTAATAGATAAGGCAACACTTCCTCCCTTTTTTTCCTGCCTAACCTTCCTGAGCAAACTGTACCCTTCTATACCAATGTTCCAATTATGTGTATTATCCCACCAAGTCTCTATAATACCAACTATGTCATAGTTGTGTTTATTTATTAGCACTTTAAGTTCTTCCTGCTTATTTCCCATACTCCTTTCATTTGTACACAGGCATCTTAAAGTACTGATTTGATTTTGTCCCCCAGTTCTGTCTTGTCCCTCCTTTATCTCTGCTATTATAGCTCATGATTCCTCCCATTTCTGACCCATCTCCCATGTCTCCATGTTTTTCACTTACCTGTGGGCTTTGGTCACCTGCCTCCTCAACCTTCTTTCTTTTAAAGAAAGAAAGATTAAAGTTCTTTTTAAACAATCAAAATATTTGTTTGTAGTATAATTTACATAATATTTCCCTCTTTATTCTGGGAAATTGGACAATGCCTATTTTGGCACATGCCACATGGCAAGTATAGATTTCTGTGTGGTAAACAGCACATAAGAATAGCTTGTTTTTCATGGAAGTAAAGTTTGTAAGAAACTCCACAAAATGTGAGAGTAACTTTAAGGAAGGAAGCCTATGGCTTTCTTGTTGAATAGGTCCCTATGCTACCATAATAATGCACATTTCTACTAGAACAAACACTTATTTGTTCAAAATGAATATTAACACAGTAATTTATTACCTAATTACAATTTTATAGTAATAACTGGAAATGTGGTATTAAAAAAAGCCTTGTATATGTTGCTCCTCACTATTTGGCTGTTGTTAGGACTATGGTATGTGACTTTGTCCATGTACCAGCTTTAGAGTAGAAATTTCTTTGCAACATTAATCTTGCTGCAAAGTTCTGTTCCCTATGCCCTTTCAAAGTTTATTATTTTTTGTAATATTCTGAAAAGTTTTATTCAAGAGCCTGATCACCTCTCCTTAAAGTTGATGAATATGTTCCCATTCCTCTTTAAAAGGAGCAGGATTAAGTCCTATGCACAATTAGTACAGCAGATCTTGTTCATGTAAATGGCAAAGGACTTAGTATTCCCTGAGGAAGACTTTCCAACATTGCACCATTTTCTAAAGGGATGAGATGTTCTCATAAAGGATTTCTTTCGTTATCAGCTAATTTGAAATTATTTGTTTTCTAAAATCTTCAATTAAAAACAAAATAAAATAAAGTAGTGCAACATTAGTATTTAGAATGAGACAGTGATAAAATTTGCTTTCTTTATTTTGAAAATATACAGCAAAATGTCATATTTTGTAAAATTTTTGTATGAAACAATGTGCATTACTATTTATATTATTTATTTGATTTTGGGGATAGCTTTATTCTTCTTTTGAATTTTCTTCTTTACTACATATCTTAATCGTTACTAACTTCAGCTCCAATGCTGTAAAACCTGCTGCCCTCTATTTACCTGAAACTGATAGAAATTACTGTCATATGAGGTTATGTGAAACAAGGGTTGTCAATAAAAATCAACATTTTTCCTCATTTATTATACAGTGGCATTGAAGGTAAATAACTGGGTTCCTCAGATAGAATTGTGTGGTATCTGTGGGAAAGTGATACATTTTAATGACAACCATTCTAACTTATAATACCAAAAATGTCTGTTAGGTTACATTAACATGATGTATTAACCAGCCATATTTCTTCACACACATGCATTCAGAAATATGTCTGTCTACCTGAAGCTCATGATGATGTGGGCCTGGTATGCCTTTGCTAGGGAGGAGAATCACAGTTGTGCTTTGCATGGGTTAACCTCCTCATTTATGAAGATAAAAATTATATCAGACCTAACCTGTCAATTATTCTCTCCATAATATGATACTCGCTATTATGAGTTACAACCTTTATCTTCTGTGAAAAGTGCTCAGTGATTGCTGAGTGGCGAAGTCCTTTTTCTCAGCTTTGGGATAAATGTATCAGCAGTCGATCATTTGTTTCACTTACAGAAAATATTCAGCATTTGTTTGTTTTTATCAATGAGATTCAAATAGAAAATTCCCCAAGGCACGGGGAGTACATGTGATTTGTATGCACTTACCCTTAGCAATCCTTCCTTTGGTCTCCCTGCTGAGGAAGGGGGAAAGAAGGGAGATCTGACCATCATTCCTGACCTGCTATTTGTCATTTATGTTTTGCAAGACAGAATGAAAAGATCAAGACTGCAGGATAGAAGAAAGCTAGTGGTACCTGGGGAATGGATGCTATTTCATCGATGTTGTTTGTTGTCTAAGTTGATTGTTTTTATAGTAAAAGAAATTGGTAACCATCTAACTTTCTTTGGTTGTTATTAATTGATTTCATTTGTATTACTGTATAATTTTTCTGGTGACCTTTTTAATAGTATGTTTTTTTCTATTCAGAATAGCAGTCCCTGGCTGTGCTCTGGGGGCATCTTATCCGTACATACTGTTGGCCAGGATGTGTGTGTTCTTCACTGAGCCTAACGTCGCTTCTGTGCAGAGCATATTCCCTCGCATTGTAGTAGAACAATCTGAGAACTGCTCTAATTTACAATATTTCTATCCACTTTGAGAGAAAGCAGATGGGGCAGCAGCCCAAGGTGAAGTGCCCCATATCATCCCAAGGCATGGATGCTTCCTCTCCTTCTGCAGATGTGTCTGCATGCACATAGTCCCTTGTGCCCCAGGGTCTCAACACCTACCTGTCCCCCTAGAAATTCCCAGCACCTCCTCCCCCAGAAACTCCTGACCCTCAGGAATCTCATCTACATCTACCTCCAGAATCACCCCAGGACCGGCCACACTCCAGGAGCCCCATCACACACCTATTCCCACTCAGACTTCCTCACTGACCTAGGCCCACCGACACCCTGAAGCCTGCCCATCACAGTAGCCAGGTCGTGTACAACACGTGATTTATCCCATCCCTGACATTGTTTGAGGCAGGGCATGTTGTCCGTAAGTATAAATTTAGGTTTATATGCAAACTATCTCATTAAATACTTTGAAAAAAATGTTACCTGCAGTGGCACAAAACAAACAAGATCAAGACGAGATGGGAGAAAGCCAGTATTCACTTGTCTTATTTGAGCTTAAACTTGTGTTGTCTTGTCATCAAAATCCTAATAAAAAATCCTAGAAAATTTCACAACAATGAAACTGGTAGAGTTTTGGAGAAATTATTATACTTATAGAATGCAATAGAGAATGATTTTTTTGTTATAACTTTTCTGTCAAATACTATAGAAGGGTTGCAATTCTCTAGTACATTTTTCAAATTTTGAAAATACTTGAGGGCTGCGCCCTCTGTTTGCTACACTCACCTACCCCCCTCACTCTATCCACTTTTGCTTCGCTGAGAAAACCTATTGATGCTGATGATGTGATGAACATTCTGTCATTTTGCAGGAAAAATTTTATATATATATATATATATATAGAAAGAGAGAGAGAGAGAGAGTGAGAGAGAGAGAGAATGCAAACAAAAGCCCATCCTGTATAAACATTGTAATTTTCTGATAAATTCACACCAGAGGTGGGGTGCAAGTAACACGTAACATTCTGAAGACATTATAATGCCTGGTAAGAAACAGATTGTATTTCTGTTAGTGAAATATGCCTGCTATCTTAATGGCTTCCTTTCCACCACTCTTTGTATGAAGTATAAAAGTGTTGTAGGTCCAATCAAATTTAGACAGGCATATAATATCCATTTATAAGTCGGATCATGGGGGACAGGCCTCTTGTTAAAGAGCTGCCATGTGTCATATTCTCTAGGTTGCCCATCTAAATCAAAGCACAGTACTGCTTTCACAAAGACTATAGAGAAAGGCATCAGCTGGGGGCTGTAAAAGGGTAGAGTGGTACGTAGGCACACAGTTATGTATGCATGCAGTCAAGATTCTGTATGCTTCTTGAGTACCTAATTTGCCTGCTGAGAGCAGAAGACCCAATAAACAGCCTTCAAATGGACATCCTTTCTAATTTTACCTGCTGATATTTAAAGAGATATGCTAACTTTGTTCCAAATTGAGTGAACTAATGCCATCATTTTTTTCCTCTACAGACTTATTCTGTTGGAAGTAACTATGGAAAAACTATGCTTTGTTCTCTGTCTGGAAAACAGCTATTACTGTTTGTCAATACATCTCGATTAACAGGGTAATATAGGGTGTAGGGGCAGCACTAGGTGACAAAGAGAGATACAGACACTAAAATGCTTGAATGCTAATTAAAATCTTGCTCACATTGGTAGAAGGCATTTGGTTTGTTTACCCCGCTCAGTTGTATAGTGACCAATATCCACACCATATAAATCATCATCACATTAAGTAATAATAAATATTCTAATTGACTAAGTCTGCAAAAATGGCAGAAAGGAATGATCTTTGGAGAGTGATTAATCCTTTCATCTCTAGATGTGGTCCCAGAAGTTCAGAGTTAAGGCATGTCCAGTATTAGCACCTTTTGATTATTGTCTATTACGGGGGAGGGAGGCTGTGTACAAATACCGGCATGCCAGGGTTACTCCCCATTGGGCCCCCACATCACTGTATTTATCTGCACCTCCTCAGGTACAGAGGATAACAGTACCATCCCTGCAGAGGCACAGGTAAATATATCAGCAGCGGCCTACCAGGGACTAATCCTGGTGAACGGCTGCCATTGTATTGCTCATCCATAGTCTATTATATTGAATTTATTATTTCATTGTGTTTCAGTGGTCTTAGAATATAAACACTTGAAGATGCTACTTGGAACTCCCTTCTTGGTACATACATTTCTGTATGATTTTTCTTCTCACATATTGCCAACAAAATATTCTAGGAGAAAAGCAAAAGTCTAGTACTGAGTAGTTCTGGATTCTCTTAGCTCTGCTGTTAACCTTACTGTGACTTTGAGCAAATCACATTAACATCCCTGTGCCTCAGTTTCTTCCTTTTCTCTGAAATAAGATATGCTTCACAAGAGATATTTTGTGCCATAATTTGTGAACCCTTTTTCAGCCTTTGAATGGATTATATGCATATCAATGTATATACAAGAGAGAAAAACAATTATTTATTAGTAAAAACACAAAGTGGTTGAGGATAAACTACAGCCAGTCCCCAAGTTGCAAACAGTCGACTTATGACCGTTCGCAGTTATGACCAAAGCTGTTGTAAATGTAAATCCCAAGTTACGAATGCGATCCGCGCTTACGAACAGCACGGTCACGTGTAACTCTATGGGGTCCGACTTACAAACGAACCGAGTTACGACCAATTGCTTGGTCTGTAACTGGTTCGTAAGTCGGGAAGAGGTTGTATATACATTGTAGTAAGGAAGGTTTGGGCTGGATATTAGGAAAAATTCCTGTCATTGCTTAAGCACTGGAAGAAATTGCCTAGGGAGGTTGTGGAATCTCATCATTGGAGATAGTTACATGTAGGTTAGACAGACATCTGTCAGGGATGATCTAGATGGTGGTTAGTCCTGCTAGGGGGCAAGGGAATGGGCTTGATGACCTCCTGAGGTCCCTTCCAGTTCTAGTATTCTACGGTAAGTAAACTGTGTTATTCATGGAAAATGAGAATAAAGAATAGGTGATAAGTATTACCTTTATAGCTCCCAAATATTCGATGAAAACATTACTGGACTTTTTTTTTTTTATCCCAAGCTAAAGTGGTCAATTTTCAAACTTTTTGCTTACGTTAGAATAAGAAATATTTGTATAGTAGAGTATTGTATTGATACAATTTTGTCTGTCTCCAAAGTCTCCATTCTAATTTGCTGCAATAATGCTTGACAATGTTTCTGTTTTATCCTAATGCTGTACAGTAGAGTGGGACAAAACTAAAATGAATACTATCATTAGGAACATGTATGTGTTATATATGTTCATAGATATTTTCACATAGTAGCATTCACATAGGTCATTAGGAGACTTTAAACCAGAATTTCTGGGCATTAAACCCACATGGACTTGTATGGGGAAACAAGGTTTATTTAAGAGGTCTAAGAAAGAGGCGAACTAGTGTCTGTATAGTCTGACAGATGTAGGCTAGCGGCAGTATCAATGAAGACAGATACAGGTTGCATTGCAGTATGCAAGCAGCTTGAGGGACATTCAGCAGGGCTTTCAAGGGACAACAAAGATTCTTCAATATTAGTAGACAATGATTCATTAAAGATAACAAAGCTGTCGTGCCACATGTGGGCACTGGCATATTATGTCTCTAGGGAAATGTTATGAGAAATTACAAAAATGCTGCAGAGTGAAGGGGGTCTGCTCGGCAAAAAAAAAAAAAAAAAAAAAAAAAAATCCACTGACAGCCTTGCTATTTCTTGGGTTATGGGATTCTCGTGTAAGGGGAAAGTTGCACCGCTTATTCATCAAAGGGGTTTTGTGTCTATGAAAAGAATGCTAAGGAAGCTGCAGTAATTAGGAAGACATCATAATTTTTCTAGTAAGGTCATACCTTCTGCTAAAAATCTCTGATCACAGGATAGAGATGGCCACTTCCACTGCCAAAAAGCCACTTTAAAAGATTGACACAGAGATTAAAAAGGATACAGACATTTGGAAGTCGTTGTTTTAACCTTTAAATGTGGTGCCACCTTGATAACTGCGAGCCTCAGGGTGGGGCTATTTAGAGACCAAACATTCCTGGAATTGTTTGCCTCTTTGGCTCTTCCATTTAGGGGTGTCAATTAAAACACTTTCACTATTGCAGCAAAGCAGGAGACGAGACAGTAAATAAGCAGCAAAGAAAATTAAAAAGCCGTAATGAGTCTTATGAATACTGGGGTGTTACAAGGCTTGAAAAGCATTTATTGTAGAGCATAGCATGTCCTGGGAAAACATAATGACATTGTGGATGTATTGGCTTATTTTATATTGCAGAAATTCCATCTATTGGCCCTGGAGGCTGACAAGGAACCAACACCTGTGCCCAAATGTTTTTAGAACCTTGGCAATGGAAGGCATGTTCATTATGCAGGAGAACTGTAGTTCCAAGGATGCTTAAGGCATAGAAGAATAGCAGAGTTTTCACTTTAAAGAGAAAACTGGTTAAAGAACAGAATGACTGTCATAAAAGAGTTATTGGTGAGAACAATCTTGATGAATGCTGACACTCCTGTGACTGCACATCAACAGTGGAAATTATACTCTATCATAAGCCAGTTTTGATGACCTACAAAATGTGCAGTGGTAATAATATCAGACTTGGGAAAGCCTCAAGAAAGGCATTCCATTCCTGACTCTGTAATAATAAATAAATAAGTCAATAATAAACTAATATTTTGACCTCTTTTGAACATAGTTCCTCTTCCACAAGTACCATTTACTCTTTGGGGCTGGAAAGTGTGTGATTTCAATTAGTCCTTGTTTGGAGCCTAATGGCTTACCATGCAAAGATATATGATAACTTTGAAATCTTGGAAGAGTTATAACAGAGATATCAGTTGTTTTCCTTATGAGAGTAATATTATACACAGATATGAATGCATTGCTTTGTAAACTCAGTTTTGTAGTCCTGGTGTGTCTACACCTGCACTAAAGGCAGCATTAGGAAAACAAGGCCCGAAGAGTAGGCAGATGGGCTTTATTTTGAGAGAAAACATTCAGTACAAACTGTATAAATGGAAAGTTTTGCAAATAATTGGCTATTTCAGGGGAACTTTCAGACAAGTGGGATGACCCATTTACAAACTTTTGATGGTCAGAGTCATAGTGTTCCTTCTAAGCTGCACGGCAGCACGACCCCGCAGCCACTTAATGATCCTTGCCCGTTCAGGGCTTAGGACTTGTGCACAAAGCTGCCTGACTGGGTGAGGGGCGCTTCTTCCTCAGCAACAGCAGCAGCTTCTTACTGAAGACAGAGCAGTGAGTCTCTCCCAGCTGGTAGGGAGGGAGAAGTGCCTCTCCCCAGACCTGGTAGCTCTGTCCACAAGTCCTGAGCCCCTGGCTGGGTGGAGACCATTAAGCAGCTGTGGGGTCGTGCTACCACTTAGCTTAGAGAGAACCTTGGTCAGAGAGATGTGAGCTAGGATCAAATTCTCTCTTTCACCTTAGCGAATAACTTAAGTATAAAATTATGATATGGCATCTTGGTGATGTCTGGCTATTATGATATAACATGATGTGTTTAAGAGATACTACTGAAGATCTTTTCAAATTGCCTTTGATTTAAGGAAACATTTCAGAACAGTGAGGTCCAATGAAACAGATTGAACAGAACACAACAGGTCATTTATGTCAATGCTGCAGAAAATAATTTTGTTTGTGTGTACTGGAAGTTTTAACTGATTATCACAGTAAAAGAAAGGATTTGGCTTTTTAAAGACAAATCCTTCCAGATGCCAAGATCATTTGGTCTGTCTTACAACCCAGACAAGTTTGAAAGGATGCCAAGAAACTAAAAGCAGTTGATAAAACCAGAAAGATAGTTATTAAAAAAATTAGCTAGCTTTTGCAAATTTAAAGAAGCTGAGGCTGGCAGAGAAATGGGTCAAATAATAGAATCATAAGTGTGGAAGGGACCTTGAGAGATCATCAAGTCCAGTACCCTGCATTTATGACATGAGCAAGCAGCATCTAGACCACCCCTGAAAAGTGTTTGTTTAACCTGCTCTCAAAAATCTCTGATGAGCTCTCTAGGCAGTTTATTCCAGTGCTTAAGAAGCCTGACAGACAGTAAGTTTTTCCCAATGTCCAACCTAAATCTTCCTCATTGCAATTTAAGCCCATTGCTTCTTGTTCTATCATCAGAGTTTAAGAAAATTCATTTCTCTCTCTCTTCCGTGTAGCAACCTTTTAGGTTCTTGTAAACTGCTATCATGTCCCCTCTCAATCTATTTTTTTTTTCAAAACTAAAAAAACCCAAATCTTTCAATCTTCCCTCATAGGTCATAATTTCTAAACCTTTAATCCTCTTTGTTACTTTTCTCTTGACCTTCTCCAATTTCTCCATGTTTCCTGAAATGTAGTGCCTAGAACTGGACACAATACTCCAGCTGAGCTGTAATCACAGCAGAATAGAGCAGAAGTATTACTTCTAATTTCTTTCTTATAACACTATGGTAATATATCACCGAATGTTGATAGCTTTTTTGTCACACACTGTTGACTCATATTTAGCTTGTGGTCTACTATTACACTCAGGGTATGTCTACACTACAAAGTTAAGTCGAACTAACGGACGTTAGTTCGAATTAACTTTGATAGGCGCTACACTAGCGCTCCGCTAGTTCGAACTTATTTCGAACTAGCAGAGCGCTTAGTTCGAACTAGGTAAACCTCATTGTACGAGGACTAAGCTTAGTTCGAACTTACTAGTTCAAATTAAGGGGTGTGTAGCCCCTTAATTCGAACTAGTGGGAGGCTAGCCCTCCCCAGGTTTCCCTGGTGGCCACTCTGGCCAACACCAGGTAAACTCTATTGCCCCCCTCCCGGCCCTGGACCCCTTAAAGGGTCACGGGCTGGCTACGGTGCCTGTGCCAGGTGCAAGCCCGCCAGCACCCAGCTAGCAGACCCTGCAGCTGGCACGGCTCGAGCCAGCCATCCTATGCCCCCCAGCCCTCCCCCTCTTCCCGGGACCAGGCTGGCGGCTCCCGGGAGCTTGCCCGGGACCACAAGAGGCGGGCACCCACCTGGTCCAGTGTGGACATCGTGGACCTCGTCCACGACCTCTGCTCTAGGCACAGGAAAGTGGCTGTCTAGGGCAGGAGAGCTGCCAGCCTGGCCACCCAGGAGCAGGTGTGCATGAAAATCAAGGTGGTCCACTGAGATCCCCGACCCTGAGCTTACAATGGCCGTACCGGGTCAGACCAAAGGTCCATCTAGCCCAGTAGCCTGTCTGCCGACAGTGGCCAACACTAGGGGATGGACCGAAGACAGTGACCAAGCCATTTGTCTCGTGCCATCCCTCTCCAGCCTTCCACAAACTTTGGGCAGGGACACCACTCCTACTCCCTGGCTAATACCACTCCATGGACCCAACCTCCATCACTTTATCTCACTTCTCTTTAAACTCTGTTCTAGTTCTAGCCTTCACAGCCTCCTGCAGCAAGGAGTTCCACAGGTTGACTCTTTGCTTTGTGAAGAACAACTTTCTGTTATTAGTTTGAAGCCTGCTACCCATTCATTTCATTTGGTGTCCCCTAGTCCTTCTATTATGGGAACTAATGAAGAACTTTTCTTGATGCACCCTCTCCACCCCACTCATGCTTTTATAGACCTCTATCCTATCCCCCCTCAGTCTCCTCTTTTCTAAACTGAAAAGTCCCAGTCTCTTTAGCCTCTCTTCATATGGGACCTCTTCCAAACCCCTGGTCATTTTAGTTGCCCTCCCCTCTCCCACCCTCTCTCTTCCCCTCTCCCACCTCCTTTTCCCAGTCTCCCCGAGTTTTGTTCAATAAAGAGAGATTCTATTTTTGACCACACGTTTTCTTTATTTTGTACATCAGGAAGGGGGGCTAGGGAAGGGTAAGTGGAAGGAGGTTAGGGAAGAATGGGGTACAAGCCCCCGATGGGGAGGACTGGGCTGGCTCTGCAGGCTTCTGGGGAGTGGAAGCTCTCCTGCAGCCCCCCAATTCCTCCCTCTCTCCAGATGGCAGCCTGCAGCAAGTGCAGCCAGTCTGATGGCCGAGTGCTGTGATGTGCCCAGTGTGGGCACTCAGGGCACTCCAAGCCAGGACTGTTTTGCAAGTGGGGCACCCCTGAGAACTGTCTGTCCGGGGTGGGGGTCGGGTCCCTTTAAGCATAGCCCTCGGCTAGCCTGAGTCAGCATCTCCACGCTCTAAGTCCTCATCTGATGCCCTGCCGGCACTGCTTCCGGCCATCCTTAACCCCGGTTCAGGGTCCACTTAATGTGGACATGCTAGTTCGAATTAGCAAAATGCTAATTCAAACTAGTTTTTTAGTCTGGATCCGTTAGTTCGAATTAGCTGAGTTCGAATTAACTAATTTGAAGTAAGTTAGTTCAAATTAGCGCTGTAGTGTAGACATTCTCCCGGATCCCTTTCCACAGTACTCCTTCCTAGGCAATCATTTCCCATTTTGTAGGTGTGCAACTAATTGTTCCTTCCTAAGTGGAGTGCTTCGCATTTGTCCATATTGTATTTCATCCCATTTACCTCAAATCATTTTCCTAGCTTTTCCAGATCATTTTGAATTATAATCCTATCCTCCAAAGTACTTGCAACCTTTCACAGGTTAGTATCATTCACGACTTTTATAAGTGTACTCTCTATGCCATTATCTAAATCATTGATGAAAATATTGAACAGAATTGGGTCCCAGAATGTTTTAGCATTTCCTAACAAAGGACAATCTCTAGATTATGAGCTTTGCTTTGGATAGGTCCACAGAAGTTTGGAGGTTGACCAGACCCTAAAATGGGCATTGGAATTCTGCAAACCTAGATACTGGGATTATTCACATGACTAAGGTTTTGTAGGACTATTTTATCATTTACATAATAGATTGTATACATATATTGATTTACATCACTGGAAGAAGTAAATTAAACTTTATATTGAATGTAGTTCCACTTCTCAAGCAGACCCAGGCCCAGAGGACCCAACTGAGGGAAAGTCTTTCTGAGTCCACTTAGCGATAGGATAGAACATGCTCATTTGCTATATAGGAAAAATGCATGTTCAATCTGGTCAGCATGAGGAGCTGTGAGAGGCTCAAGTGAGTTTAGTAACAATAGGATTTTCAGAGATATTAGCTGATTAGCTCTATCAGATCTATACTGAACTTATATGAACTGTGATTTTTCATACTTCGTAGTTGGCCAAATGTAGTCAGACTTTCAAAAGGATGGCAAAAGGCACATCCCTGACACAAAAGCCACCCCCTCATCAAAATTCAAATTGCAGCTCCAAAGCCTGATGGGGAAAACAATATATTGTTCTTGGAAATGGCTGAATCATTTTCTTATACTTTTGTTAAATAATTCAGCCTGAGGCAGACACATGACATGGAAAATTTCATCCTGAAAAGCTGAAGTTTGGAAAAGTTCTAAACAAATGCAAATAGTGTTATATTAGAAGTACAGGCAGTCCCCGGGTTACATGGATCCGACTTACATCGGATCCCTACTTACAAACGGGGTGAGGCAACCCCGCACTAGCTGCTTCCCCCCAGCAGACCAGGGAGACGCAAAGCTAGAGCCCCGCCCAGCAGACCAGGGAGACACGGAACAGCTTTTCTCAGCAGACACCTCAGCTTGAGAATAAAGGACTGAGGGAAGTGAAGTGTGGGAGAATAAAACTGAGCTCTGGAGAAATGTTTGGCTAGAGTTTCCCCTACAATATGTACCAGTTCCGACTTACATACAAATTCAACTTAAGAACAAACCTACAGTCCCTATCTTGTACGTAACCCGGGGACTGCCTGTACTGGTCAATCTTAATAATCAGGGTTTTCCTTAGGATGTACAGGCCACTATGCAGTGCTATAAAATACATACTGTCAGGAGAAATTGGCTTTGTAATCTGCCAACTAGTTAAACTGACAGTATATACCTGTGGTTGGCAAATGCCT
Organism: Pelodiscus sinensis; assembly: GCF_052426305.1. Classification (NCBI taxonomy): domain Eukaryota; kingdom Metazoa; phylum Chordata; order Testudines; family Trionychidae; genus Pelodiscus; species Pelodiscus sinensis. Next base: position 27,773,975 of record NC_143063.1, on the reverse strand, counting down.
TTTAAATGGCTTCATTACCACTTGAATGGACTTTTCATAGGTCCAATGTTCTGTTAATAGATCTGGCAGGCTTTTTCACTTTTAAGTTAACTAGATCCTCTCTGGAGGAAGCAGAGCCGTAGTACAAAGATAGGAAAAGGCAGTTCGGTGGATGTTAAGACCCAGTAGTGCCCCCAAATTTCCAGATGCCTTCCGCAACTGCGTATTCTGCATATGGGTAAGGACAGCTCTGTTAAAAATAATCAATGCTATCAGCTCTGCTTGTAATCAAGGGGATTCTAATCAACAAAAGGGGAAAGATAGTCAGATGTCTATGATCAAATGTTTGCTTGTAAGGGGAATTTCCACTGACACTTTTATATATTTTTGATGGTTTATTTAAATTATCATCTGTGTGTGTGTGTGTGTGTGTGTGTGTGTGTGTGTGTGTGTGTACACAAATACAAATATACATGAAAGAATCTCTTTGTTTCTGAAGATGTAATGTGGCATACCCAATACTTGATAAAAATATTTAGATAGCTATAGATATTTTAAACATAAGGTAACCTTAACTGTAAAAATACTATTCAGAAGTGTCAAAATTTTGCCTTAATTTCCCATGTAATAATTTGAACAATCCTTTAATAATAGTAATAATAATAATTAATAACAATAATGGAGTTTCAAATTCCTTTATACTAAGCTTTTAAGTGATTAATTCTATTTGTTACAAGATCTAGCCTATTTTTAAATGATAAATGAAGCGGAAAGATATTGAAAACAATCCTTTCTGAGTAATATACTTCAAACCATTTTGTTCTTTTTCAACTGTGGCAACACAATTTGTACTAGGAAATTATCTTTCTTAGTATATTAAGATCTTATTCAATATAAAATGATTGAATTGAGTTAAGTCAGATCATATTGATTACTATCCACCCTCAGTTTGCAGGTCTTTTATTTATATTTTTCCCTCTGGTTCAGCTGTTTATACATTTACTCTAGAGCAGAGGTATCTGTGTGCCTGAGGTTTCTAATAGCATTGTTCTGCTACTTACATTCAGTAAAAAATCCCCTACTAATTAAGTGGATCAAACTGCAAGACTAAGTCACATGACAACAGTACTATACCCTGCTGTGACTGAGACCGGGCCTTGAAATTTGATTCTGGAATCTCATTTCTTAGACTATGGGAACCTGAGCATGGTGCAAATGTTGTGATTGGTCTCAAGTGGGAGGTTGCTTCAGTAGAAGATGAGTGTAGAGAAGAGGTCACAATGTAATGAGTGGGGAAGGGTATCTGCTGTGAAAAAACATGAAAATTTCCATGTGTCACACTTGGGGCTGATACGGGGCTTTTCTGTGAGGGATAGAGGTAGAAGAGGACAGAGATGACAAGCTTATATAAGATGACTGGGATAAAATAACATATCCATAAACAGAAAGTCAGAGCCAGGAGATGACACACAATTAAAATCATGTTAAGCTGTGTCCTGGACTTTGAGCCATTTAAAAATAAAAATGTATTTCTTTATGGCGTCCGCTCTCTGTAGACCTCAGAAGCATTTCCTAGGCGTAGCTCCATATTTAGACAGCCTTCTCATCATTATTCATCTAAGTCATCAAAATTTTAAAAAGGATTAAAAACCCTGATGTTTTATAAATAAAATATGGAATGGAGGACAGTAATAGAATACAAGTATGGTATGTTTGAGGGAATAGTCACCATTGGTCCCTCACAAAAGTGTTTGGGGCATGTTCTCTTGTTTTCTCATTGCTTACATATTGTATATGTAAAAAAAGAAAGTAAGTAAAGCAGAATATGATCAGCAGCTTCAGCTAAAATATAGGCAGAGTATGACAGCATGTACACTCAGCCTTCATTCAAAATTAATATGCATTGTATTTTCTCAGCTATAATTGTCCTGTACCTTGGCTTGCCATTGCTGTAAATGAATTCTGCTAAAATTATCCATTTTTATCCACATATTTGTAGCCTTGCTGTGTAATGTAACTGGAAGGTGTTACTTACAGGATAACATTGTGGTATGACCACTAACATGGTAGAACATCAGGAGACAAGCTTATATATTTTTGGAACAGTTTTTCCCCATCTTCCATTTTTATTGGTATGCCTTTTTCTTTTCTGGGCATTTAGCCCAGTTTGGTTTAATTTTTGTTTATTGCATACAGGATCCCAGATGATGTTTTTAGGTGGGTACATTGTAAATTAATAAATAAATTCAATCTATGCTTGTTTTTAGTGGGTCAATTTGCACAACTGTTTTCAGCGGTAACAATCTTCATGAGCTGCATAAGATGTCTGTAGATATGCAGAATTAGGAAGAGTATCATATTTTAAATACATATGTTACTCATTAAAAAGTTATCATTTAGCAACAGTTATCAATTTCTGGCATATCAGATACTGCAGTACATTGCAGTACTTAGAATACAAAATAATTATTGCATTGGAGATGCTAGGAATGTTGTAACTGTGGATAACTCTTGTCTGTTTATTGCTGCAAATTACTGGTGTGTATTCAGTACACTCTTACAATCCATTATCTTCTGTAGTGTGATGGTATCTGCATATATTAGTATACACATTGTACATCACTTTAATCAGTGAAATTCATATTATATTACAAGGTTTGTTCATAGAGATAACCATGCAAAACTTAATATAACACCCAGCATTTTTCTATACTGCAGGCAAAGTTGTAAGGTAAGCACACCAAAATTAGTTTAATCTAGCTAGCCCAGGTAACAGTAATCCATGTGTGACAGCATGGACATCAGCACAGGTGAGCAATCCAGCCTCCCTAGTCATTTTATCCTGAGGAGGTAGCCCAGGCTGAAGCACATGCCACCACATCTACATTACTCGTCTGGCAACACCACTGACATCATTGGAACTATCTGGGTATAAATGAGAGCAGTGTTTGGCTCTGCACATTTGGTATATAAAACAGAAGAAAAATCCCATTTAATAATAAATAATAACAATAACAACTTTGGGTATGTATACACTACGGGGAAGATTTACCTTCCGGAGGTTGATCTAGCATTCAATTTTTCAGATTTAGGGTAGACCCCCCCCCCAAAATTGAATGAGGAGGGCAGCACCCGCTGGCATCCTGTATGCCCCACTCTGTGAGGAGTAATGGAAGCTGATGGGAGTATGTGATTCTGTCAGACTGCCACATTATTGACACTGTGGTGGCTTAGCTTAAGGTAAGCCAACTTCAGCTATGCATTTTGCATAGCTGGATGTCGTACCTTAAGCTGTCTGCCTGGTCTAGTGTAGACCAAGCCTATGATTATTACAGTAACATTAACGGTATGTCTAGACTGTATCCCTCTGTCGGCAGAGGGATGCAGATTAGGCAGGGCGACATTGCAATGAGGCAGGGGTTTAAATATCCTGTGCCTAATTTGCATAAAAATGGCCACCACGTTTTGCCAACTCAGCACTTTGTTGGCAAAAAGCAGCAGTCTAGAAGGGGATATGTCGAGAAAGAAAGCCTTTTTCGACAGATCCCTTATGCCTCCTCACAGGTGCCCAATAACGTAGCATAAGGGATCTGTTGAAAAAGGTTTTTTTTCTCAACAGATCCCCCTCTAGACTGCCTCTTTTTGCTGATAAAGTGCTGAGTTGGCAAAACGCGGTGGGCATTTTTATGCAAATTAGGCACGAGATATTTAAATCCCTGCCTCATTTGCAATGTCACCGTCCCTAATCTGCATCCCTCTGCTGACAGAGGATGCAGTCTAGACATACCCTAAGAGGCCCCAGTAGATATTGGGCAGCTCTTTTAGGAGGCCATGTGTAAACATAGAGTAGGAAGGCAGCCTGCAGTTTCCATTCTTCTTGTTGAGTTTATTGTCATCTGTGGCACTCCATAACTTTTGTTAGTTCTGAATTTTTCTTTACAGGATATGTTGTTAGATTTTACTGTATTTTTAATTGCCTGGTTCAGATGTGAAGATTCTGCTGTGACTCTTGTGAATGTTATGGCAAAAGGTGGGGTGAAGCTCGAATAGCTAAAGAGATTTAGAGGGAAGGAAAATGAGAAGTGGAGTACTGGTCTTTGTCCATGCTAGGAAAAGAGGGGTTGTTACAATCAATACTGTCAACTCCTTGTCTCAGCAGTGCCTTATGTCCACACATAAAATTCACTCTGCATTGTACATATTCTGATACAACCAGAGAAAAAGCAGAGCAGAGCTTGGGATCAAGTCTTTACCACTTCTGATTGCAGCCAGGTAACCGGTCTTACTGTTCTATTTCTGTGAATGAGAAAACAAAAATGTTCCAGCTATACTGATCCACATTCAGGTTATGTCTACACTGAGGTAAATTTTTGCAGAAGAGGTGTAGTGGTCAATTGTGGAAGAATTTTGTACATGATAGTTTAGGGGTGGTGAGGCATTCCTTCTCCCTTTTCCCTTTCCCCTATATCTGATGAGCCAGAAGCAAGTCTTTGGGAACATACGCCACTTAAGATAAGCATTGTTGCCAGCATAGCAAGAACAAGTATAAGATAAGGTTAAAGGACAAGAACACATAAACAACTCTGTTTACCCTAAAGTACTGATCACGTAAACAGGACCAAAGGACAAGAAGAACTAGATCAGAACCAGATCGATAACTAACAGCTAAGCTCTACATCAGCACTAAAGAGTAAGCCCTGGAAATTTCCAGACTGCCAAACAAGGCAGGAAAATTGTATTTAAGGCTGTCTCAGAACCTAGCAAATCAGACTTCGCCGATGAGCTTTGGGTACCAGCGCCTTGGAAACTGAGACAACCTCCCACTTCGTCCGCAGCCTACCCAGGGTACCAGGCTTGCAGGAAGGGACGTAAGATATGCTGCTTTCTTTGTTATGTTGTTCTTCCAGCTATGGGGCACAGCTGTTAGCTGTCAAGAAATAAACTGTTTGTGCTTGACAGATACCTGTGTGGCATCCTTTGTACTTTGGGAACCCAGTGTCGGACCAGAGACTTACTCTTGCCGACTACAAGAGGATATGCAAATGGCTTGTTCATTTGCAGGGCTCGACAAATTATACGATCTGCTCACCCACGGCGAGTAAATTGTAACCCAGAAGAGCCAGGTTCAGGCAATCTGTGCATGTGCAGAATGATCTGCACATGCGCAGATCGGTGGACAGCACGGCTGGCGAGTGGGGCTCGCCACGGTTCGGTGAGCCCTGCTCATTTGCGTATCTTCTTCCAATTCTTTTTGTGGAAGAGGATTTGCTACTAAAAAGCTCCATGTAGACGGGGCCACTTGTCCGAAAAACCCACATTTTTCGCAAGTTCCTGTAAACCTCGATTTTTGAAGAATAAGGGATCATGTGAAAAAGGTTTTTTTCTGACAAATGGCCCCATCTATATGGGGCTTTTTAATGGAAAAACCTCTTCCATAAAAAGAATTGGAAGAAGATATGTAAATGAGTGTGCCACTTGCATATTGTCTTCCACAAAAAAAACCACGGTGTAGACATAGCCACATCCTACAATGCTGTTCTCTATCTATTCTGTGCCCCCTGCCATAAGGAATTGTTTCTTTTCCACCATCCAGACATATATTTGCCATTAAGTATGTAATCAAGATAAGCACTATGTTTCCCACGTATGTTGCCTCTTTAAGGAAGCCTGAGTGCAGCTCAGGGTTTATTTAGCTGGTCTTTGCTCTCCTTGGCACATCTTGAACACACATTTACTAGTCTGGTTATGGCTCTTTGAAGACATCTTGTGATACCTGAAGTAGACACACCGAGCACTCAGATGGGTGCACAATTAGCTCCAAAACCACTCCTGACCTAGAGAATATTATGAGAATTGTGCACAGGAAAGCTGTGTGTAGGGAAAGCGTTATGAAAAGTCTACTAGTGTTGTGGAAGAGGTGCAAGCATATTATGGAAAGCTGATTAGTGTTGTGAATGCACTTCATCGATGAAAAATAATCAATGCTTATGTGCATTGTCATTGTTTTATCCTTGCAGATGACCACTTGCTTTGATGAAAACAAGCCATGAGGCACAAAGGGAAAAAGAAGGGATGTGAAAAAGCATGTCCCAGAAAATATGTCCAAAGAAAACAAGGGATGAAAAAAGGAGAAAAGGTATTGGAATTTGCCCACTCACAGTACTGTGTTATTGCCAACCAGCCTAACAAAAAACAACTTCATTTTCACAAGAATGTTTTTCTCTAATGCAAGCTGCTCTTTGTGAAGAAAATGAATCAACAGAGGAAACACATGGGGGCATTTGCTTTAAGAAGTTGCTTGAAAATTAAGCAAGCTCACCATTAGTGCAAGGTAGCAAACTACTTGGCTATATGGGCCCTCTGAATCAGAAATTCCACAAAACTCTGGAGGAGAAAAGTGAGGACATGAGCAACACCAGAATTAGAATGGACTCTCCTTGAGTGGTATCCTCTTCGATTTCTTTCCTAAACACATTTCTGAGAAAGTAGGCAAGGCACGTAGGCAAACTGCCAACCAGATGGTGCAACTGACTGTGGAAGATACATTCAGAAGGGCAGCAAAACACAGAATAAAAAGTCCTATCGTTTGCATGAATGCAACAACACAGGCCAATATTCACCAGGTCCTTTTCACATGTAAGATGGCAAATGCTAATTCTAGTGCCTTTCTGCCTCTGCCTGGCTCAGTTGCAGAATTTATTATTGCTTTCAGTTCTCCTATACCACCCCTACTATATACTGGAAGAACTACTTTATGTTCTATTTATGTATTTTATGGATGGGGTTTTCAAAAGTGCTCACTGTCGGCCTGCGTTCTCACTGAAGTACCTAGTAAATTGACTTTGAGAGCAGAGTTAGAACCATGCTGAGCACATTTGAAGATTCTATGCTATTGTATAGAATGAACAAAAGAAAATAACTCTTCTCATTCAGTTGCCCATATAATCGATGAGTAGAGAAACTAACACTGGAGCTAAAGGGCAGTCTAAAGAGTGATATGCCTTTTAATATTTCACCCACTGCCATGTCTTTTTCAGTTTATTATGTATAATATATGGAGTTTATATTTCCATTATATTATATCTGCACAGAGGTTTTAGCTTTATTTTGTGTTCTCTTCCCTGCTGCCTTCCCATCCAGGCAAGGAGTACTTTTCAGACATGAAAGTTTTCACACATCACGAAGTAGCTGTAGATATCTCTTGCTTTTTATATGAGTATTAGTTTGTGGTTTTGCAGTTGGTTATTTTAAATGCCATTGTTCAATTGGCTTATCAGTTGTATAGATGGGGCATTGTGTATTTGCTAGCAATGATATGGCTCTATCACCATTAAAATGTCAATGTGTAACCACAGTTACTGCCAAAACTTGACTAATCTGCTAGCTGTTAGTGAGTGGGAACTATTCTCTGACTAGTCTCTGGGACTAAGTAATCCATTCCTGCAATATTTAAACCTTCTGCGATAGGTTAGACTTCTTTCTAGCATCACACTCAGGCAGTTTCAACCTTTCTTCCTCTTCCCAAGTCCTTTGCCCATTTAGAACTTTACTCCAGCCTTTCTGTGTCTCCTACCTCTGGGGATGTTTCTTAGTTCCCTTATGAAGGTCTGATTTTTCTGTTTATCTTCAACTCCTGCCTGACAGCGATCAGCTTGTCTTGGATCTGGTAAGTCCTGCTTGCTGCCTGATCCAGGGACAGGCTGTCCTTTAAGCTTGTTTTCTCCAGCAGGAGCAGGCTCTGTAGATGTCCCTGTTTAGGGACTGGACTTGAGAACACGTCCTGTGCTAGTACTCTATGATTCTATTAGATGAGCTCAGAGGAGAACATTAGCCTTCTCCTCAATGCTAAATACCCTATCACATGCTCTCCTCCCCCCCAAAAAAATTGGTAGGTCTTTATATGCAGGTTCAAGTCGATCATGATATTCACCCAACATGGTCAGTAACCAATGAAAAGGGACTGCCAAGCAGATAGTGATCTGAGAGAATCTATAACCTACTTCCTCAACAATCAATAGGCTTTTTTTCCCCTGAGGACAATTTTCTGCTTAAAAATAGAATTGGTTGCTCCTCACCTGCAAAGTTCTATAAAGCCCAGTGCCCAGGCTGATGTCTAACCAGCTATATGTAACACAGATAAAAGTTGTGATTAAAAAGAATGGATGCCTGACTTCCTGACTGCCTTTCATATGGTCTGTCAGGAGAGCTGCTATTGATGTGAGGCTAGGAATAAAAATGTCATAATATCTGGCCAAGTCAGAAAGCTCCTCACTTGCCTTTTTGTCTGGGGGACTGCTCACTTGGTTAGCAGCTTCTTGTAATGATCTTAACACTGCTTTCGTAGGTTGTAGGTGATCTTCCCATCCAGGCCGTCGGTGGCATAATGATACTGGGGGCTGAGGGCATTATTCATGAACTTTAAAAGCTTGAAAGGGCCCTGAATAGTTTGAATGGTATAGTCTTGAAAAGTTTCCAGAGAGGTTGAAATGGTCTCCCATGAAGAGAGAGATAAGGGATCCTGCCAAATATCTCTCAGTGAGATTGAGAAAATTAAGGGAATTTGCAGCTCTCAACATCTACCACAGCTTGTCTACCCACAACAGAATCAGGTCGTTTTGTGTTTTTTTGAATCAGGCCCTTTTTTAACTCTTCTCTTGGGCTCCCATCTCTCTCATTAGCTATTGTGTTTGTGATGCTTGAACCTGCTGGTGTGTAGTCCATTGCTGCAGTAGCTGTTGTTTGCCCTGTTCTACTGGTTAGACTTCACCTTATCCAAACACTTACATAAGTGGTGTGGGTCCATCTTTGGCCCTTGGGCTTCTACTCTGAAGATAGTTACAATTCTTTACTTCCGCTGGGCACAGATTTTTCCTTGAATGAGCATGGACATTTCAAAATATGGTGCTAACCTAAAAAGTGACTTTGAATGTGGAAATCTACATTGCCATATTTTCTCATTTCCAAATCAAATTCATTTAGTCTGCAAGTAAAAAACTATTTTTCTTTCAAACTGTTGGTGCCTCAAACAAGATACTGCAGGCCAAATGAGGCCATTATTTGTCCCTATCCATCCTTGTTGTCTGCAGATTATGTTCTTAGCACCAGGTGAATAAATTCATTGGCCTTCAGAGGGTTTGCAGAAGCATCTCTGAATATGTTATTGAAGATGTTGAGGTTCATTAAATATAGCCAATGTAAAATTTGGCCTGTCGACTCTGTAAACCTAGTGAAGATGCTTCAAAAGGATAGAATGTATACAGAGTGATAAAGCTGAGCAAAATTTGGAAAAGATAAGTCAGTGAGATAGAGGGAACCCAGAACCACCCAATTCCATTTTTACTAAGTCAATTTCAAACTGAACTTTAAGTATTAAAATAGAACTTGTTAGTGCTTGAATGAGCCTTTTTAAATTACATCAATATGTATAACTTAGGGCATGTTTCCAAATACAGTTGATAAAAAAAGTATATCTATCTATTTTAATCTGTTAGTCCAGTTGGTCAAAAGTCATAGGTTCACAATTTAGCCATGGAGCAACTTAGAATGAATCTGTCTGTCTGTATGCTTTCTTTCTGACTTCCACCTTATCCTCTTTCACTTGCTTCTCCCCCCTCTCCCTTCCCTCTGCCCACTGTGCCCTTCTTTAATCCCCATTCCACTTTCCATACTTATCATTATTTTATTTCCTTTCTGCCTCACTTGATCCCCTGCCTAAAGATAAAATCCATAGAGGACCTTCTTTATTTCTACTCCTAGTTTAGCATCCAAGTTCTGGCATAGACTTTGTACTGGTCAGTCACTGAAAAAGACAAGTGCCTTCAGGAACAATTAAGAGTCAGCAATGCTGCAGCTAGTAATACTCCTAACTCTTGCTTCCAGCTCTATAGGAAAAGGCAAAGACTGTTGGGCAAGAATATATTAGCCATTGGTTTTTGGAAAATAAATAGTTGGTAACTCATTTGTGGATAAAATAGCAAATTTGATGCAGGAAGTAGGAATGGGGGAGTGCTGTTCTGCACTTTGCATAGTCATTTACATTAGCACTGAGAACTTTTCTGATTTCATAGTACTTTATACAAGGTGCAGGTTTCATAGTACTTTATACAAAGGGAGAATTTCTCCTGTGATTTCTAGACAGAGAAGTTGTGCAGAAATCACAAGGAGACACATGTTTTTGAAGCTCTGATGACACTCAGTAGAATTATCCATGATGAAAGAAAATAAAGAATATTGATATTGTGTTCATTAGTGTGCCTTGTTTTAATGTCTTCAGGCTTATCCATGTACCAACAGGGTCTGACACTGCACACAAATTATTCCACTAACTTTGATTAAACTACTCAGATGCTTAACGTGAACCATGTGCTTAAATTCTTTGATGAATCAGGATCTTAGTTTGTAGCCATACTTCTGTGGACTATGATCCCAAGATCAGGGTGCTAGAAACCAGGTCAGGCCCAGTCTGTACTTAGATGGGATGCCAAAAGACAGGCCTTGTTTGGTCACTCTTCCTACTGAGTGAACACCGAATTCCCCAGCATGATGTGCATGGGCAATATTTTTCCAGAGCTATAGGCATTCAGATTAATAAGCCACATTAAGGCTACATCTACACTGGCGGCTTCTTGCGCAAGAACTCTTTTGTGGAAGAGTTCTTGTGCAAAAAATCTTCCACAAGAGAGCATCTACACTGCCATGTCCTTTTGTGCAAGAGATGTGCTTTTGTGCAAGAGCATCCATGGCAGTGTAGATGCTCTCTTGCGCAAGAAAGATGGCCATTTTAACCATAGGGGCTTCTTGCGTAAGAAATTCATGTTGCCTGTCTACACTGCCCTTTTGTGGAAGAGCTCTTGCATAAGAGGGCTTATTCCTCATGGGGAGAGGAATAACTCTTCCAGAAGAAGCTCTGTTTTACAACGCTATACTGTAAATTTACTTGCGGAAGAACGCTTGTGCAGTGTAGACAGCAGGCAAGTTTTTGCGCAAGAATGGCAGTTCTTGCTCAAGAAGCTGCCAGTGTAGACGTAGCCTCAGTTTCAGGAAAATTTTTCCCTTTTCAGGAGCGTGGCCTAACAGAATGTACACTATTTATTTTACATAGCATGGAAGAAGTCTGATACTTTTTTTTCTTGAATGTGATACTCGTGTGTAATGTGGATGGTGAAATGTGTTTATAAAATACTGGTCCAATTCTGCAGTAACTTACATGCTGTGCAACCTCAATGAAGTCAGTGAAGTTGCCCATATGTAAGTCTGTGCAATATCTTGCAGTTTATTTGGTGGAGTTGATGTGCTGCACATATTACTGAGCCACAGTTTTATGACTATTCAGTGACTTACAATTTAATGTAAAAGAAAATGTGACACACACTGGGATTTTTAAACTTTTTTTCTTGTCTTTTGCATAAAAGGACCTGCATGCATCATCCATATAAAGCCAATGAGAGGATGATCTGTCTTTGGGGGAATGATTGTCTGCTCTACCAATGAAAGGTC